>NW_005871665.1:78784-93962 GCF_000147115.1 Myotis lucifugus
CTTCATCCAGTTCAGCTGCTCTCTGCCCTTGCTGGTGGGCACATGCCTGGCCTGTTGTAATGCCCCGCGGCCTCTTTGTGCGCGGTGGGGTGGGGGGCAGGGGTTAGGGTACTCGGGAAGAAGCTGGGGAAAGGGGATAGGTTGGGCTCACCCTTCCGCTCCAAGATCTGAACCCATGCCTCACTCCATCCCCGTGCCAACTCTCAGACCTAGATATTAGGTCCACACACCCATTTTATAGGTAAAGAAACTGAGGTTCAGAGTGGGAAAATGACACTAGAAGTCGCAGCTCATAAGGCTCTTCCGGCCTTGACTTGCTCAGGACTCGGGGTTCTCCAGGATCCCCATGGAGGTTTGTTTGGATCCTGGCCCACCCTCTTCCCAGCTGGGTGCCTTCGGGCGGGTGATTTTCACTTCTCTGAGGCAGAGTCCGCTTTGCTCTCAGAGTTGCTGTGTCCATTCTGGGAGATGGTGTGCCCAGCACCCAGCCTGCCCCCCTGCTGTGCCCTGGCATTATTAATCGCATCTGCTGCTATTATCATGGGGCCAGCGTCCAGGGGTGGGCAGTGCCCCGGCTGTTGCTGGGAAGAGCCCCATCTAGCCTCCCCACACTTGTGGCTGCATATGGGTGAGTCCTGAGCAAGTTACTGTTTAAACAGGTGGTAGCCGTGGGGGGCTGGGCGGGATCAGGCCTCAGCACCTGGCACGGACAGGCATATGCCACGGAGGCCTCTGCATCAACCATGTGGAACAGGACTAGCCCTGTTCCCGTGAGCCCTCCTCCTCCTCCCCGCTCCCCATCACCTCCTCTTGTCCGATGAGAGGTAGCCTAGTAGGCCCTGCCTCTCTGGCCTCACATTGGGGACGATGGGGTCACTTACCAGTTTCCGCAGGGCGCCCTCATCCAGCCCAGCTAAGGCCTCGTCCGCCATCTTGCTGGCCCCTAGCTCCGTGCGTCCCCTCCTGGTGAGATCCTCAGTGCCCGTGGCACCTAACACCAGCTCAGGGAATTCTGCAGGGGACAGACATAAGTCAGGCCTGCGGGGGCCTCTTCCAGTGCCTCAGTTTCCCCTCTTACCCATGATCATTCATTGCTGTCCTATCCTTGCTACCTGTGATGTGGCTTCTGGTTGGGAGTTGCCCTCTGCCCTAGAGTAGTGTACGGGATTGAGAAGCTGGGCCCCAGCAAGGCCCACCCAAGCTGTGATCACCACCAGGGGGTGCTCGCCAGACTCCACAGTTTCCTGCCCCACCCACCCACCCCCAGGGCCTGCCCAGCTCCACTACCCCCCAAAAGCTCAGCCTCTGGCTGTGGGCTGAGCCCATATCCAAGTCCTCGCTGCTGCTGCCACTCTCATTCCCTTTGGTGACTTAGGTCTTGAAGGTAACACCCTGTCTTTCAATTCCCGAGGACAGCCCTCTGTAAACACCCCTCTCCCCGCCTCCCCTTTCTGCCCTCCCCCTGATGCCAACTGCCCTGAAGCAAGGGGTCCAGGCACCCAGCTCCTTTTGCTAAATTCACACACTTATAATCCAATTCCCGGGCCTGAAGGGTCTTAAGAAACTGACCCGGCCAACCTCTGGACTTAGACAAACTGAGGATTAGAGGGACCCTGGATTTACCCCGGGGGGGGGGGAGGATCCCAAAGACCCAAAGGAAGGGGGAAAATCTGAGCCACCTCTGGCTTCTGAAGACCCCTTCCAAAGTGCCCCCCGGGGACTCAGGACAGCCCCCTTCTGCCCCATCATTACCCATCGAAGGGGCCCCCTACATCCTGGCCCAGCCCCCCAGTGCAGCTCGTTCGTCCCTCCTGCAGCCCCAATGTTTTCCTGGCATCGGAGGGTCCACAGCCTGGTGCTTAGTTCATGTATGGGGACCGAAATGGCCCCAGGATTCCCCCATTTTGTTGATTCATCCCTCACTCAACCCTTCCCGGTCCCCAGAACAGTCACTTGTTGAGTCACCCAATCCGGTGAATGGGTCTGGGGGTGGTGGGCAGGGTCCCAGTCAACACTGTTGGTTTCGCTGGACCCTGCCAGTTCAAGTTGCTGCTGGCTTTTCCCTTCCCTGTCGGCTCGCACAGATGTCAGCCTGCCACCCTCCCTCTGTTGGAGTCCTTGCTTTTTATCTACCTACGTTGGGGTAAACCCCGCACCCCCAAGAGTGTCACCCATCACCAGATTTAGGTTCTGTGGACACTCTGAGTCTCCCCCCACCCCATGACTTCTGAGGGCAGGGGTCCCTAATCCGTAATCTGGGGCTTCCAGGGGGCTGTAGGAAGTCCTTTTCCTCAGGTATTCCCGCTGCTGGCCCACACTCTCTGTCGCACACTTTTGGGTTCCTGGCGATTGTGGGGACCTCGGAGGAATGGGGGAACTTCCCCGGAGTGTCTGCACCCCCTACTCCCCCCCCCCCACCCGCCCAGTGGAGGTGGTGGAGCCTCCTGGCCTCCGAACCTTATCCCAGGGTTTAGAAGCCCCGCCGACGGGTGGGGGCTCCCAGGTCTGAGAGTCCCAGAACCCACGCCCAGAGATCCCGGTTCCACTCCGGGACCCGGAGGTCCGCACACCCACCTCTCAGTCCGGCTCGCCAGCCGCGCGCGGGCTCAGGTCAGGGTAGGTGGCTCGGGATCCGACAGATGGACTAGGAATGGGTCAGGCAGAAGGCGTGACGCCTGGGATCCCAGGCCCGCGCCGCAACAGTCCTCCGGACTCTGGCAGGGCTGTCTGTCCAGCCGCGCCAGCAGCCCGGCCAGCCCCGCCCCGCCCCGCCGCGCCAGCCAACCCTGGGGAGGGTCCCGCCCACCCTCGTGCCCCATTGGGGAAATTCAATTTGCCGGCCACGCCCCTCGCGGGCCGGTAGCGTAGGGGGTTGTAGTCGTGGGACCACGGCCGCCGGGGCCCGGCTGGTCGCGTGGGCATCGGCAGGAGGACGCAGTGTTGCGCCAAAGTCCAGGAGGGCGCCCAGTGCCGGGGTAAGAGGCGCGGGATCGCCCGCGTCGCGGCGCCTTCGGGACAGCCCTCCTCTTTGTTCCTGAGACCACGTCCCCTCCCTGGACTCCGCCCCCTCCTCGCGTCAGTGGCTGGGTTGGGTCGCCGCCCCCAGGCTGCTTTTGGGGGACACCTGGTCGGGGCCACCTCCGAGGAGCGACTGCGTAATCGGCGGCATCTTGACCCCATGTTGGCGCATCTCAGGGACCCCCGCAGATGGAGCAGGATCAGTGACACGGCAACCCTCTCTCGGCCGCCACATCTTGGCGCAGACATTGCCCTCATTGGCCATGCGTCTCCCTTCCAAGCCCCCCAGGATCTGCCTCTCTCAGCGTTGGGATCCCCAAAATTGGGAATATGGAGTTCAGACTCTCATTCAACAAATGGAGGACATTGAGGCCCAGAGAAAGCCAACATGCCCAAGACTACACAAGGAGTCAGCCAGGGGACCCCCAGAGCTCAGACCCACTGGGGAAAGAAAGCCGCTCCATCGCCCTTGCTGGGGCCCGGGAGCCTCCCATCGGTCTCCATGGAGACCAAAAGGAGTTGGAGCCTAGGAGGTGGGGTCTGGTGTCCTGTCTGTCAAATAAAAACAATAATAGTATCACCTCATTTATTTTATTTTTATTGTTTATTTATTTAGGCAGATCCTGCCTCAGGTTTATTTGTACACATAGCACAGGAGGACACCAGCTCCATGCAGACAGGAGCCCAGGGATCACATCAGTCCTTCTGTCCTCACAGCTGAGCCTGAGCCTGAGCCTGTGCTGCAGCCACACCCGCAGCCTGGGGCTTGGTTTCGGCCTTGGCTTTGGCCTGCAGAGCCAGAGACCCTTGGCGATGCAGGCACCAGCACGTTTTCCAAGCTTGGCGTGAGCCATGTGGGCAAGTCCACTGAGCTCACGGCTGCCGCCCTTTGGGATCTTGGGCCTGACCTCCTAGGGCTTGACGAGGGCCTTGTTAGTCTCTGCTCATGCGCTCGTGGCCTTGGCGTGGTTGGCCTACATCTTCTTCAGGCTCTTCTTGTTGTGCTTGTTGGCATAGCGCATGTTCCTCAGGAACTTAGGGTCTGCCCGCTTAAGAGGTTCGAATCTTTGTGATCGGGGTTTCTTGATGCCATCTCTGTGCCATTTTGGGGACTGGTTATGTGTGGTGTGGTTCTTAGACTTGAGTGCCACCCCACCTCTACCACCTCTAGAGGATCCTCTGTGACTACCCACACACCCACCCCACCTCTACCACCTCTACCCGTATTTAGAGAGGTCCAGTATACTCTTTAAAATATATATATATATATATATATATATATATATATATATAATATTTTTATTGATTTCAGAGAGGAAGGAAGAGGGAGAGAGAGATAGAAACATCCATGATGAGAGAGAATCATGGATCGGAGGAAGGAAGAGGGAGAGAGAGTGGGGATCGAGCCCACAACCCGGGAGAGAATCATGGATCGGCTGCCTCCTGCAAGTCCCCCACTGGGGATCGAGCCCACAACCCGGGCATGTGCCCTTGACCGGTAATTGAACCTGGGACCCTTCAGTTCGCAGGCCCGACGCTCTATCCACTGAGACAAAGCAGCTTGATTTCAGAGAGAAAGGGAGAGAGAGAGAGAGAGAGAGAGAGAGAGAGAGAGAGAGAAACATCAATGATGAGAGAGCGTCATTGATTGGCTACCTCCTGCACGGCCCACACTGGGGATCAAACCCACAATCCAGGTATGTGTCCTGACTGGGAATGGAACCTGGGACCCTTCAGTCCGCAGGCCGACGCTCTCTTCACTGAGCCAAACTAGCTGGGGCTCTGATACTCTTTCATCCCCACATCCTCGCCAGGTGGCTCCTTTTTACCCATGGAAAAAGCAAGGTGCTGAGAGGGGAGTGGACTGGTTCAGGTCCCACGGGAGGAGGAGCAAACAGCCAGGCCCCCTTCCCCTGGGCAGGCCCCGTCTAGACCCTCTCGACGTGACCCAGATGCCATCTTATCCTGGTAGCATGAGTCAGCGCCCTCCAAGGCCAACTCGGTCCTGCTTCAAACCGCGCACGCCCTTTGGCACAGCCCCTTGGGGCGGGGCACACCTCTAGGCTACCTGGGCTTCTCCGCCCTGCCTGAGGGGCAGCTCCAGGCTCCAATGAATGGCCTGCTTCTTGCTAGCTCCGCCCCCCCGCGAAGCTGGGAAGAACCGCTCAGGTGAGTCTGAGTCCGGACTTGTTGGGTCTGACACAAGTTCAGGAATTCTTGGTACCTTAAGCCCTCAGGGCTGGGGTCCTCCTGCCTGCCTGCCTCTGCCCTTCCTCCCTGCAAGGGGTGGGGCGGGATGGTGTTGACGGTGAAATAAAGATCAGAGGGCAGTTCCGTGCGCGGCTGGGGAAGCGTCAGCCACACCCCGGGACGCGTAAACATCCTGAGTGGAGGGTCCTGGCGGTTACTGAGCACTTGCTGCGTGTCAGACACAGGGGTTGCCCTCTTGCAGGTTGACCCGGATTCTGCAGAGGAGGAAGCGGAAGAAGCTCTGGGAGGCGAGGGCACCTTGGCCTGGTAATGGCATTCAAACTTGAGTGGCATTCTGCCCATGTCCAAGTCCCTTTCCTCCACCTTGCTGCCTCTAGGATAGGGGGAATCCTGGAAGACTCCTCGGAGGAGGTGATGTGCAAACTGATCCTTGAGGAAGGATGGAAAGAAACCCACCCCACAGAATAGAGGGGGAAAGGCATGGAAGGGCATTTGTGACCCAGAAACAGCGTGAGTAGAAGCCGGGAGGTTTGTATGTAAATGGGGAAGGGAGGAGAGATGGGCCATAGATGGAGCAGAAAATGGAGATGGGGTGGTTCTATCTGTGACGTGCCCTGAATACCAGCTGAGCAGGGTGAACATACCTTATGGGCGTTGGGGAGGCCTGGGCCTCAGTCTGTCCATCTGTAAAATGGGGGAATTGGACTGGCCCACGTCAGGCCCTCCCAGGGCTAGGGGGTGTAACAGGAAGGGCCCGGATTCCTCCAGATCCAACCTAGGACTTGGCAGAGTGGGGGAGTAGCTGGAGCAGCTCAGGGGGCCAAGGGTAATATTTTGCTTCAGTGCCTGAGTTTGAGAATAAATATTGTACCAGGCTGGCAGTGCCAGATCCCTGAATCACCCTGTGAGCTCTCCCCTCCCCCCCACACCCTCCACGTCCCATTTTCCCCAGCCAGGATTCTGCAGGGAAAGCCCAGGCCTGGGGGCAGGACTCAGGAGGGGTGGCGAATCTTAGCCCTGGCTCCACCCTAGGCTAAGTACTGGTCCCATGGAAACCCCAGTTGCCTCATCTTCACAATGGGGCGATTGTGGCCTCAATTCTCTAAGTCCGTTCCTGCCAGACTAGACACCTTAAAATTCCAAGACTGGCCCGGCTGGCGTGGCTCAGTGGTTGAGCATCAACCTATGAACCAGGAGGTCAGGGTTCAATTCCCGATCAGGGCACATGCCTGGGTTGCAGGCTCGATCCCCAGTAGGGGGCATGCAGGAGGCAGCCGATCCATGATTCTCTTTCATCATTGATGTTTCTATCTCTCTCCCTATCTCCCTTCCTCTCTGAAATCAATAAAAATATTTTTTTTTAAAAAATTCCAGGACTGTCTGGGAGACCCCACTTGGGATGTGCTCACAAGTGGCTGTAAGGTCAGCCAAGGCCAAGACCTTGGGCCTATGAGGGAGTCCGGGGGCTGCTGGGCACTGGGAGAGTTGGAGGGGCTAGAAGTGGATCCAGGTTGGTCCTGCTGTTGGGGTCTCAGAGCCTAGTGGCAGAAGGGAGAGAGACGTGGTGTGTGGAGTCTAAATGGCGGCAAGAACAAAGCCCTCACTTGCTGTTTGGCATCTGAGGGGATGGGGAAAGGCAGCATGGAGAAGGAAACAGCATGGGCAAAGGAAGGGAGGTCGGACTGTGAGGACTTTGTTGGGGAAAACTCCGGTAGGTGAGGCAGGAGCATGGGGTCTCCGGAGGAGAAGAATTGGTTCTTGTTGGGCTTGGCTGGATCCTCCCTCGTCAAATAGGCAGAATTAGAGGCCCCTGATGTCATGGCCAGCAGCCCCAGGAATAGGGCTGGAGACCTGTTTGGAAAACCAGTTTGGCAAGGCGGTCTCCTCCATGATGTCATCCAGCTGCTGTGTCCTCTGAGTGACAGGGCCAGATAAACTTCCGGCCTGGAGGAGGAGAAGGGGGCTGGCCCCATGTGCCCAGGGATGGGAAAGGAATGACTGTTGATTTTTTTTTTTTTTTAAGAGAGAGAGAGAGAAAGAGAAACCTCCATTTGTTGTTCCACTTGCTTATGCATTCATTGGTTGATTCTTGTAGGTGCCCTGACCAGGAATCGAACCCGCAACCTTGGCGTATTGGGACAATGCTCTAACCAACTGAGCTACTCAGCCGAGGCCAGAGTGGCTCTTCAATGTAGGAAACTCAGAGGCAAGTGGGCCCCGGGAAGAAGACCTTAGGGGGCTTGAGACGCCCACTGAGCTGTGATGAACCCCAAGAGGCCACCCTCTTGGACATAGGACAGGGTTTTTATAGGCCGGTCTGGATTTTTTGTGACTTCTGGGGGTTCCCTGATGCCTGATGTCATCGAGACTCATGGCAGGGGCCCCGCGTAATTGCTGTCCATTGGGTTGGAACTTGGCTCCAGATCACCCTTCTCATATATGAGTGGCTATTTATTATGATCATGACCCTCACAGCTTGAGCCCTGTGAGGTAGGACTATCGTCATATAAATGAGAAGACAGGCTCAGTGAGACCAAGCCACACCAGCACCTCACACAGAATTCGAACCCAGAACCCTTGGCACCCTGCCCTCTACCATTTGGAATCTCTTCCCACATGGGGCCTCGTCATATTTCTTTTTAAAAATATGTGTTTTTATTGATTTCAGAGAGGAAGGGAGAGGAAGAGAGAAACATCCATGATGAGAGAATCACTATTGTCTGCCTCCTGCAGGCCCCACACTGGGGATGGAGCCTGCAACCCAAGCATGTGCCCTGACTGGGAATCGAACTTGTGAGCACAGGAGCGGGATCTTGGCACCATAGAGTCCTAGATGCCCACTTTGTGGTCGGAATAGGTACTCTGAGTCCCTGCCTTCTTGGGCACAGGCTTCAGGTCGCACAGAAGTAGGAGTGGAGCCACTCTGCACTCCAGGTCCCCAGTTTCCTAAATCCCTTGTTTCCCCCTCAGGACCCGGCACACCCAAGCATGAAGTGACAATAACCGGTGCATACTGAGTGCCTACTATGTGCCATTCACTCACTGAATCACCACCACAGCCCTGTGAGGTAGGTGCTATGATTATATCCATTTTACAGATAAAGAAAAGGCTCAGCCCGGCCGCTGTGGCTCAGTGGTTGAGCATCGACCTATGAACTAGGAGGTCACGGTTCGATTCCCAGTCGGGGCACATGCCCAGGTTGCAGGCTCCATCCCCAGTGTGGGGCGTGCAGGAGGCAGCCGATCCATGATTCTCTCTCATCATTGACGTTTCTATCTCTCTCTCTCTCCCTCTCCCTTCCTCTCTGAAATCAATTTAAAAAAGAAAGAAAAGGCTCAGAGAGGAAATGCCACTTGTTCAAGCTGACACAGCGTGTTGCCCGTAGGGCTGGGGCTTGAACCCATTTGTGTGGGCCCTTTCCCCAGGAGACGAGAGAGTGCACGGCCCCTTTGCAGGCTGCAGAGGCGAGCCGTGTCCAGTTCAGAGTTTCCACACAGGGCTGGCCTCCCTGGGGCGGGAAGAAAAGTGCTGAGGCTGTGGAAACACTGCGAACCTTCCCCGAGGAGGCGGCCATGGTGGGAGGCGGGCTTGGTGCAGACCTCGGAGCCAAGTGCAGACGTGGCAGCTTGGACCGGCTGCAGGCAGGGTGGGGCCCAAACCCAAACCAGCCTTCTAGCCTGTTCCCAGCCCTCCACCAGCCCGGCCCGGCCCTGTCCGCCCCTCTGGCTCCCCATCTGGATTTAAGATGAGGACTCGGGGCCTAATAATAGCTGACTGGCAGGCAGCAAGGGCAATGCCTGGAGCCGCGGCCAGTGCGGGGACTGGGGTCCCCCGTAGCCTCATGCTGGCCTACAACAGGTTTCAGAACTTTAAAAAGAATACCGAGTGCCCTAGCCCATTTGGCTCAGTGGATAGAGCATTGGCCTGCAGACTGAAAGGTCCTGGGTTTGAGTCCAGTTGCAGGCTCAATCCCCAGTGGGGGGCCTGCAGAGGGCGGCCAATCAATGATTCTCTCTCTTCACTGATGTTTCTATCTGTCTCTCCCTCTCCCTTCCTCTCTGTGAAAAAAAAAAAAATAATAATAGTAAGGGCAGCATTGTGCTAAGGCCTAGCCCACAGTAACTCATTTATTCTTTACGACCACCCCAGTGAGATGAGGCTGCTATTAGTCCTACTTGATGGATAGAGAAACTGAGGCTCAGAGAGTTAAGCAACTTGCCTCTGATGATTAGGACAGCCTCAACTGCTGGCCACAGACATGTCCATCCTGGGCACTGTGCGAGGCACTTCCTGTGTATTTTCCCATTTGAGGAAAATACAAAAGTCATCATGGGCAGATTGTCATGTATTTAGATGAGGCAAAAAAAACGAGACCCAGAGAAAAAAGGGAATAGCTCAAGCTCCTGTGACTGCAAGGGGCAGAGTTGAGACTCGAACCCAGAACCCTCTAACTTGAGAGAGGTTACGACTTGGGCTTCTGGAATCAGACAAACCTGAGTGTGCCGGGGACATCACTGCTCCTAAGCTGTGTGGCCTTGGCAAGTCGGATCACTGGCTCGAGCCTCTGTCTTCTCCTCCGTATAATGGGGTTTTGGCCTTAGCCGGTTTGGCTCAGTGGACAGAGTGTCGGCCTGTGGACCAAAGGGTCCAGGGTTCGATTCCAGTCAAGGTCACGTACTTCGGTTGCAGGCTCCTCCGGGGCCGGGGCCCTGGTGGAGGCTCGTGCAGGAGGCAATCAATCGACGTGTTTCTCTCACGTGGATGTTTCTGTCTTTCCCTCTCCCACTCTCCCTAAAGATCAATGGAAAAATATCCTCGGGTGAGGATTAACGCACATAAAACATGGGGTTTTGGTTGAGATGATGCTAATGCCACTGTCCAGCTATTAAGCCCACGTTGGGGTCATTTACAGCATGCATTCACATCAAGCATCCACCCATTCAGTTGTCGCAACAGCCCCGGGGGAGGGGGGTGGGATGGCTTTTTTTCTTGCACCCATTTTATAGATGAGAAATGGGAGGCCCGGAGTGGGGAAGGAACTTGCCCTGGGCCATCAGCAAGGGAGTCAGGATTTGGGCCCAGAGCTTTGGTCCCAGAGGCTGAGCTCTTATCTCTGCACACTTTGCATCCTGATACTGCAGCGCAGAGGGAATGTGAGCTATGCCTGGGTCACACAGCGCCGTAGACCTCAGGGCCATCTGATGTGGGAGGGCCGGCCCCAGGTCACCGCAGTCACAGCTTCTCTGGGCTTGAAGCACAGGATGTTCCCTCGCCTCAGGTTTCTGGGAAGATTTCTAACCTTTTCTCCCAAAGGTTAGAGCAAGACCCAGATTTTTGGGCCCCTTCCCTGGGAGGCTAGGATTCCAGGCTTATCTAGAAGAGATGGGCCGATCAATGATTCTCCCTCATCATTGATTGATCTCTCTCTCTCTCTCCCCCTTCCTCTCTGAAATCAATAAAATATATTTTTTTGTTGTTTAAAAAAATCTTTTTGAATTTGTTGTTAACATTTAAAAATCAGGAAATTTCGCCAGGAACCCTTCACACCCTCTGCCCCACCCTCTCCCGTTCCCAGTCCCCCCACCCCTTCCCGGTTTAAAAAAAAAAAAAAATCAAGAAATTTCATGTGACAATCCAAATTTGTGTTTCCCTGGGGTCCCAAACCTGGGTCTGGATTCCTCCAGGGCAGCCGCTTCCTCTGAAGGGGGCCCTCTGGGGGTTCCTCCCTAAGTCCCCCCGCAACGGGACTGTGCAGTTTGAGACCTTGAAGAAACATCACCCTCATTACCACCAAGGACCAATGAGGACCCTGGAATCTGACTTAATCAGATGAATAATTCCTCCTTCTGAGGGCAGGTCCAGGAGGAGTACACCCCACCCCCAGTCTCTGCCAACACAGAGAGGGAGAGATGTTTTGCTCCAACTTTATTTGTTTTTAATTTATTTTTATTGATTTCAGAGAAGAAGGGAGAGGAAGAGAGAGATAGAAACATCAATGATAAGAGGGAATCATTGATTGGCTGCCTCCTGCACATTCCCTGGCGGCTGAATGGATGCAGTGAGTGCTTCTCAGGCCATGCTGGTCCCCCCCCACCCCCCCACCTCCCCGGCCTTTGCTCTTGCCTTGCTCTCTGCTTGGACCACTCTGCCTCCTCACCTTCACCCCTGCTGGGTCCTGATTACCATTCACGTCTCAACTCCAACATCACCGCCATAGAGAGGCCTTCCCGGCGTGCCTATCGGAAGCACCAAGCAGTACTCAGTACTGTGTTACCTTTTTTAATTTATTTTCATACCCGTTATTATCTGAAATTATTTCGTTGCTGCTGTTTGGCTCCTGCTAGATGTGAGCTCTGAGAAGGCAAGGACCGAGTCTGTCTCGCTCACCACCGACCGAGTCCTCAGGGCCTAGAACAAGACCTGGATCCTAAGAAGAGGTTCAACCCACAGCAGTGGGGCCTGGGAACCACGGGACTCACACCAGACCTTTCCCTGGAGGATGCACATGCCAGCCTGTGTGGGTGGGAGCTGGGAATGGGCCAGCGGGTTCACAATTAAGGAGCAATTAGTCACCAGCTAATTGGTGCACAAGACAGCTGAAGGGCCGGGAGGAGAGTGAGGGACTGACCGTCCAAAGGAGCCTCAGGTCTGTTTGTGGGAAAATATTGAGAGAGGGCGGTGAGGAACCCCCCGGGTAAGGTTTGAAAGCCTCTTCTGAGTTATTGAAGGAGATTAACTTGTACCTTCCTCTGGGTCCACTAACATCCGGTTCTCAAACGAAAAGTGCTGTTGAGTTAGGAGGCTGGGTCAGGGGTGAGCTCATCTTTTCACTTTTTGTTGTTGTTAATCCTCACCCGAGGATATTTTTTCCAGTGATTTTTAGGGAGAATGGAAGGGAGAGGGAGAGACAGAGAGAAACATTAATGTGAGAGAAACACATTGATGGCTGTCTCCTGCACGAGCCCCGACCAGAGCCCAGGCCCGGGAGGAGCCTGCAACAGAGATACATGCCCTTGACCAGAATCAAACCCGGGACCCTTGAGTCCGCAGGCCGATGCTCTAGCCACTGAGCCACACCGGTTAGGGCAAGAGTTTCCTTTTTAGGGCCAAAATGTTGTTGGAGGAAGGCAATGCCTACTTCTTCCCCTTGTTTCTGCTACGGGAGGAGGGATCTCCTGCCTGCCACCCGCAGGTGCCCGGCGTCCCTTGGCGCCTCAAGGCAGCTCCCCAAATTGCAGGCAGAGTCTGCGGAGGAAAGGGTCAGTCTCCACAAGGCTTGCCCAGTGTCTCCAAAACGTATTCAATGACGTCACAAGCAAGGCTTGGCAAATAGGAAAAGGGAGTCTGGCCAGTGAGGACAGACAGAAGCCTGCGGGCGTGGGTTCAGGCAGGACAGAAACGGAGGCTGCCAATAGGTGGAGGTCAGGACAGCGCTGGGCACTTTGGAAGGAGAATGAACAACCCAGTTAGCAGAACATGCTCACCAGCTCGGTCCTCCTTTCTCCTCGGCAGCCCTGAGTGGTCAGATAGAATCGTAATTATTATTTTTAAGATTAATGTGTGTATATTTAGTTAGCTAATCCTCACCCAAGGATATTTTTCCATTGAGTTTTAGAGAGAGTGAAAGGGAGGTGGAAGACAGAGAGAGAAATACTGATAGAAGAGAGACACATCGATTGGTTGCCTCCCATACGCACCCTGACCAGGGCCGGAATTGAGCCTGCAACCAAGGTATGTGGCCTTGGCAGGAATCGAACCCAGGACGCTTTAGTCCACAGGTCCATGCTCTATCCACTGAGCCAGACGGCCTAGGGCATCAGATATAATTATATTCATTTTGCAGGTAAGGATCCTAAGATCCAGCAAGATCATAGGGCTGCACATTGCCAAGCTGTGCATGTTAGGCCAGTATTCGGCACATAGTAGGTGAACATTTGATGTTTGTGGAATAAAAGCAGAAGGTGTACATTTGATGGCACTTTTAAAAAGAACTGGAAATGCTGAGAAATCTGTATTTTTGCATAGCCTTTAGTATCACCCCCCAAGATACTTACTAATGACAAAGAGACCCTTTCCAGCAGAGAAGCCCAGCAGACACCTTAACCAAGGAATCAATGTTAACATTACCAGCAATAAATGTTATTGGTAAACTGTCGCTATTAAGGTAGCCAGAATAGTTTTATGTGTCTCTCAACTCAAAGGCACTAAATGAATATGGCTACTCTGAGTTATTTGCATAAATGTTCTATCTCTCCCGCTCATCTGGAGATCGCCACATGCCTGTTCTAGATAAAATTCTCCCTGGCCCCGGGTTAGTGAGAAAACTAGGACAATGTGGTGAGTTACTTATAAAGGAAACTTTTTATTCTTAATCTTCACCCGAGGATATGTTTTGATTGACTTTTATAGAGAGAGAGAGGATGGGATTGAGAGAGAGAAAGAAACATCAAAGTGAGAGAGAAACATCGATTGGTTGCCTCCCATACACGCCCCAACGGGGGATTGAACCGCCACCTTTTTGGTGTTCGGGGCCACGTTCCAACCCCCTGGGCCACCCAGCCAGGACGATAAAGGTCATTTTTAAAAAGTTGGTTAATTCTGAGATTAGTCCTTATAAAATTTTATGATGACAGTAGAAAGTAGTGCTTTATTATTATTTTTTTTAATGTACTTTGACAAATTACAAAATGTTGGCAATTGTGTGTTCCATCTGCAAAGAACACTTTACTGGGATGTGAAATCCCAGAGTCTGGCAAGTTCTGGCCAGGTAATGATTCCTCGGGCCAGGGCCCTGGCCTGGCTCCCCACATAGCTCCTGGCTCCTGGTAGGGCCAGAGGTGCCTCCTGATCTGAGGGAGATGAGCTAATGGGTTTAGAAAGCCGTTCTGGTCTCCTGCCTGTCATGCGGAGAGGCTCTGATTTAGAACTGTTCGTTACAGCTTATTCAGTCACTTGATTCTTCTTCTTCTTTTTTTAAATATTTGGGTTATTTATTTATTTATTTATTGTTCATTCTCACCCGAGGATATTTTTTCCATTGATTTTTAGAGAGAGTGGAAGAGAGAGGGAAAGACAGAGAGAAACATGGATGTGAGAGGAGCACATTGATTGGTTGCCTCCTGCACGCACCCCGACCAGGGCCCGGGCTGGGGAGGAGCCTGCAACCAAGGTACGTGCCCTTGACCGGAATCGAACCCAGGACCCTTCGGTCCACAGGCCGACACTGTATCCACTGAGCAAACCAGCTAGGGTGGACCCTTATCATCTTAATGGTAGAGGCCAGGCTCTGAACAGTTGTGTGACAGTCACCCCATTGTGGGGCCTCTGCTCCAACCCCAGCTGCCTGCTTGATTTGGTAACTGTGGGTGGCCTCCATCCTGTGTGTGGGCAGCAGGGCCAGCAAGAACCCTCCAAGTTCCTTGAAAACCAAATATGGCCAGACCAGTCCCTCCGAGGCCTGGCCTGCAGTCTGGGCTTGTTCCTGCCTGCTCATCTGGGCTTGGGGCCCTCTCCCTACACAACCTCCTGGCTCTGCCCCAGAGAACTCTGGGAGAGCCTTCATTCAGATCCCCTCCTCTAGAGTCTTGTTGAGCAAGTTACTGAAAGAGAAGATATGGGACAGTGTCTCATCCAAGCCACAACAATTCCTAACCCCAAGCCTTTGCTCATGCAGTCCCTCCACGTGGAGTGCCCCCCTCTCTCTCAAACCAGCTCTTCTGCATCCTCCAGGGCCCATTGTGAGGTATCAGGAAAAGTTACTTCCTAACTCTGTGGCCTGGAGTAAGTCATTTATTTCATCCATCCATCCATCCATTTATCCATCCATTTATCCATCCATCCATCCATCCATCCATCCATCCATCCATCCATCCATCCATCCATTTATCCATCCATTTATCCATCCATCCATCCATCCATCCATCCATCCATCCTTCCATCCATCCATCC
>NW_005871665.1:94366-118144 GCF_000147115.1 Myotis lucifugus
TCCATTTATCCATCCATTTATCCATCCATCCATCCATCCATCCATCCATCCATCCATCCACCCATCCATCTATCCATCCATCCATCCCACCTTCCTTCCTTCCTTCCATCCAGTGGGCACCTACCTGTGCCAGGCACTTCCCATATGGTCTCTCCTTCCAGACTAGAAGCCCCTTTAGGATTGCAGACCAGGCACCAGGAGATAACTGATCAACCAATATCCATGGCCAAGCCTTGTCCTTACTACAGTCCTGGTGAGGCCTTATCTTTATGACAGGTGGGAAGACTGACTGAGGGGCAGTCCAAAGGCCACACAGAGAGCTGAGACAATGAGATTGTCATTGCACATCAGACCAGGCGGCTTATCCAGGCCACGGGGGATGGTACCTAACGTTCCTTCATTGTGTGCCAGGTACGTTCATCAGAACCACCTCCCTATAACTCAGTGCCATCTTGCGGATGAGGTCACTGAGGCTCAGAGAGAAAAAGTGACTTGCCCTAACTCACCACTCAGCCAAGAAGAGTCTGGGCTTGGACTCAAGACGGTATCTCTCCCCTCAGCTCTGCTCCGTTGTGCTGGGTTCTCCGAGCACGCTAAGACCCGAGAGGCAAAAGGAGGTACTTGGGGTCCCACAGCAGTTGGGGGGTAGGTCAGACCATACTGGGGAGACCTTTTCCATCCTGGCAGCTCTGCATGGGTCTGGATAAGTCTCCAGCCCTAGGCTGAAAGCAGGGCCTGGCTGACACATTCACAGTCCTCGGAAGAATCCTAGAATCTGGTCCATCATCTCAGGCCGGCCAACAGAGCCCATCTTCCCCAGACACCCCTCACCCCCACTCTGCCCTGGGACCACTCCTTCCCGACCCCTAGCTCTCTGCGTGCCCCCCTCCTTTTTAATCATCAGAACCTTTTGCCAAAGAAAACTCGGGAGATGCCCGCAAACCAGCCAGCCGGGGAGGAAGCCGCCCTGGAATGCGGGAGGGGGGTCACTAGGCTGTTTGTGAGCAGGCGGCCCGCCGGCCCGGAAATGTGAGCAGCTCCCTTTTTTGGGGAAAGTCGGGACTCCCTCTGTGGGAAAGGATACAGGGCAGGCCAGTTCAGAGGCCCGGGCCTCAGTTTCCCCATAATCGCCACCATGGCATTGGTGGGGTATGAATAACTTCAGCTGTTAATTTAACAACTGTTGCTTGGGCGCCTGCTGTGTGCCAGGCGTTGAGCTGGCTGCTTGGGACACAGTAGGGTCAGAGCTAAGCCCCGTCCCTCAGCCCCTGATCAAGGGGCTGGATGGGTTGGAGAATTCAGAATCTTTGGGGGGGGGGGCGGCGTTAAAAGGTGATCCAGTGGGGTGTGAGCCCACCCACCTCCAATCAAACATATGACTGTTGCTGTGGTGAGGAGTGTGAGCATCGCCTCTAAGTGGACTGAAGGTCCTACATAGCCGCAGTCCGTGTCCAGGTCAGGTCTTGCCTCCAAGTGTGTTTTCTTCGACTACAGAGAAAAGCCCTCGGTTGTCTAGGTTTTCCGGACTGTGGAGCTGATGATAAAGGCTCGAGGCCTGGTTCCTCTCCCCATTGTACAGATGAGAAAACTGAGACTCAGGGCAGAGGTGTCCCCTATGCAAGGCCCTAGAGCAGCGGTTCTCAACCTGTGGGTCGCGACCCCTTTGGGGGGTCGGACGACCCTTTCACAGGGGTCGCCTAAGACCATCGGAAAACACATCTATAATTACATGTTGTTTTTGTGATGAACCACTATGCTTTAATGATGTTCAATTTGTCACAATGACATTGGGGGTCACCACAACATGAGAAACTGTATTAAAGGGTCGCGGCATTAGGAAGGTTGAGAACCACTGCCCTAGAGCAAGCAAAAGGCGCAGGTGTGTGGGAGTACAGGTCTCCCGAGAGGCCCCGAATCCCCGAACCCCTCCCGACCAAGAACCCCGCCTGCGAGAGAAGCGGGGGGCGCTGAGGTGAGAAGGCGTCTTGGCCAAATCTTGGCGGCCCACCAGCCAGTTCTGCCAGGAAGGAGTTAAGCACGGCTTGGGCCCCCGCCAGGCCTCGCAGGGCCTGCCTGTCTGGGGCCTGTTTACCAGGCTGCGCTTGCATCATGGACTTCAACGTGCAGTGCAAACACACTCACATTCTTGGGTCATGAGAAACGCACTATTGCGGTGACATCATGCCCGAGAGGAGGCCTGCTCCAGCCTCTCTCCTGCCCACAGCCGAAGCTGCTTAATTAGCACCCTTAACTGGAGCTCTTGTCTTCTCATAAAACATCAACTGGACAGACACTCGTGGGTGGGGGCGGCGGGGGCTGGAGTGTGTATGTGTCTTAAAAGGATAAAAATAGCCCATCTGGGGCTCCTTTTGGGGTGTTTGGGAGTGTGAGCGCACCGCTGTTTATGTTAAATCGATGTCACGCTGGACATTTTCGGGGAGTTGGCCTTGGAGATGGAACAAGAGAAACCACCCATGTCTTTTCGTTCCCTCTCGTTTTTCTTTTTGGGAGGGAGGCACGGAGGCCGAGTAAAAGGGCCCCAGGAGATGATCTAGACCAGCCCCCCATTATACAGCCCAGGAAGGGAGGCTCGGAGGGAGGGGCCTTGCCTGAGGTCACAGCGAGGCTCCCGGGTCCCACGCACCTCGCATGCATTTGGCAGGATTGTCCTCGCCCGGCGTAGGCTCTGCCAGTGGTTTTCTAGTACATTTTCTCTCTTTTGGAAAGAGAGGTGCATTTGGCTATAGCTCCTGGCTGCGAGGTGTTTAAAAATATATTTTTATTGCCCTAACCGGTTTGGCTCAGCGGATAGAGCGTTGGCCTGGGGACTGAAGGGTCCCGGGTTCGATTCCAGTCAAGGGCACATGCCGGGTTGTGGGCTTGATCCTCAGTAGGGGGTGTGCAGGAGGCAGCCGATCCATGATTCTCTCTCATCATTGATGATGTTTCTATTTCTCTCTCCCTCTCCCTTCCTCTCTGAAATCCTGCAACCCGGGCATATGCCCTTGACCGGAATCAAACCCGGGACCCTTCAGTCCCCAGGCCGATGCTCTATCCGCTGAGCCAAACCAGCTAGGGCCATAGATGAGTTTTAAGCAAGTCGGGCAAAATGATCTAATGGACCAACGTCACTTGGGCTACAACGTAGAGATGGAGCAAGCCTGGAAAAAGGAAAAGAGAAAAGTTAGCTAGTGAGTGCCAGTTTATAAAGAAAATATTTAAAATGATTTTTCCATGGAAAATTCCATCTACGGGACAAACCACTCTAACTCTTCTTAGCGGTTGCTAATGCTGCCTTCCAAAATAGCTCAGATACTTGTCTGCTTTGAATCCTCAGATCCCTTAAAAGTTTTCACAAGCGACACAGCGCAGCCAGGCCTGGATCCGAGTTCTGAGGAGACGCAGGACGCAGCCACTGTAAGACACCCCGAAGCACAGCCACCCCATCCCTGTGCTTCAGAAATGGCAGCTGAGGCCCCAGGGGAGGGGAAGGAACAGCCAAAGTGACCCAGTCGCCTCGCGGTGGGGTGAGGACTCGAATCCAGAACTCTGAGCTCTCCCTCTCTCCAGGCAGCGAGGAAGGCCAGCCAACACCCTCCAATAACCCAGGATTTCCTCTCACGAGGAGGAGAGCTTGGGCCCAGTGCTGGGAGCTCCCCGCCCCCTCCCCGGGTCCGGAAGCGCCGCCTGCCCGGGATTTCCTGTGTGTGGGAAAGAAACAGGATGAGCAGACACCTCTTCCAAGACTTTTCAAGTGCGTGCGGCCCTCTCTCTGTGAGTCTGCAGCAGCCCTGGCCAAGAGGACCGGGCCGCTGACATATGTTTCGTGTGTTCCTAAAAGTCACCCAAAGGGTGACTGTGGGCCCGGGAAGCGCACGGCTACCCGCGTGAGGGGAGAAGAGCACAGGCCATGGTCCTGTCCTTGGGGAGCTGGCTTGGTGTGGGGCCTCCCAGACGCCGACCCTAAGACAAGTACTAAATGCAAATGATGCATCTGTGAGCCGATCCCAGGGGATCATGCAGACGAGCGGGGAAGTGAGATGGGGAAGAGAAGGAGCCCCTGGAAAAAGCATTACCAGGGCAGTTGCCCTGGTGGGCAAGCAGAGCTCAACCCCTGCAGGGAACTCTCCGAGACAGCGTGGAGCAGGCCTCAGTCTTCCCAGAGACGGGGAGGGAGCTGGGGCACCTGTCCGCCAATTCTCCTTCCTTCCTGACGCATTCTCTCACGTGCCTGTGGGCACCAGTGTGCGCCTGGCCAGGACAATGCATGTGCAGGAGAGCAGCCTTTGTTGGGGAGAGGTGATTGTCAGGGAGATAAGGGCGGTGTCCCCTCCTGGGGCCGCCCATTAATTGGTTTTACATGCACAGGAAAGGCCGACACAGGCCCAGGAGACAGGCCTTCCTCTCCCTGGGTGGGGATGCTGAGGCCGCGGGCAGTGCAATGGCGGGGGCCTTTGCCTGTCCAGGCCCGAGTCACTCTTTTCTTCTCATGCTGGGCAACCGTGTTGCCGCACTGCGGGCAGAGCCAGCAGGTATGCACCGACATCCCTGTCTTGGGTTCCACACTCACCTAGACTACATTTCCCAGTCTCCCTTGCAGCGAGGAGGGGGCATGTGACTGATTCCAGCCAATGAGCAGAAGGGATGTGCGCCTCTTCCAGGCTTGGGTCACAAAAACCTCCCACACTCTATCCTTTTTTCTCTCTTCCCCTTTCTGTGGCGACTCTGCGGACCCCTTGTTGCAGATCAGGGAATGGCTTCGAAGGTGTGGAGGGAGACGTCATGAAAATCACTGTGCAATTCATTAGTTGGGGTTGGTGCTAAGAAGGAAAGGTTAAAGGTGACGTGAGCACTCTGCCTGGCTATCCTGGCAGAGGGAACAGCATGGGCAAAGGTCCTGAGGCAGGAAGGCCGAACCTAAAGAAGCCAGAGTGACTGGAGGTCATGAGCAAGGGGGAGTGGCATGAGAGGAGGGTGCATGATCCTGATACGAGATGCATGGGTTTCTTGGGAGGCATTTGATGGGTAAAGGCCAGAGGCTGCCCTGCCCCCACCCCCCCACCCCCCCCCCGGGTTTTAAAGGGGGGGGGGGGACCCGTTTGAAAAACAAAATGGGAGGGGTTTTGAACCTAGAAACGCAGAATCTGTGTGTGTGTGTGTGTGGCTTGTGTAGTTGTGGAGTTCAGTGGTCCCCCCCCCCCAGGGCTGGGGTCCCCTGTCTTGGGGTCAGGGTGCCCTGGTCTGCAGTGGGAGAGGGGTTTTTCTGTCTTCCAGTCACAGCCCAGCTTCACCTGAGAGGATTACCTGGCCTGAATTTGGTGAGTCATGAAATCAGGTGACTCAAACCCTCTCTTGTGTTTTTTTTTTTTTAATCCTCACCCAGGGCCTGGGCCCGGGAGGAGCCTGCAACCGAGATACACCTTGACTGGAATCGAACCCAGGACCCTTCGATCCACAGGCCAACACTCTATCCACTGAGCCAAACCGGCCAGGGCTAGAGTGGCCCCAAGTGGACCAGGCAGTTTCCTCAAGGTGAGCAGTCCCCCCACCCCACCGAACTGCCCTCTCTTGGGCTGGGTTCCGCTCATGTTAGATGACTCCAGTATCAGGGCTCCAGGCTCTTCTGGAGGGCTAGCTTGAGAATCTCACCACATTTTTTGTTAACCCGCAAGTAACTCACTTAAAAATGAACGGTGGGGCCAGAGCTGCTTGTCTGAGCCTCTGGGGCTGCCATTTGCGTGCCCCCCCCCCCCCGCCCCGCCTCGCCCAGAGCAGCGTCCCCTCGGGAAATGCAGCTGACCCAGCTGCATCCGTGGGAAGACCTGGCCCCCACACTTCACCCTGCTGAGGCCACAGGAAATGACCCTCTTAGCAGCCACGAGCTGCGATCCAGAGGACAATGACAGAGGGACAGGGACGGAAGCCCGTTTGTCCCAGTTAACTCGTCCCCTTGGCTGGATGTCCGCTGCTGGAAACATAAAAGTGAAGATTCAGTGGGAAATGATATTTAAAACAAAACAAAACAAAAAACAATCCTGTGGGCGTTAGCCAATTTCGGATGCTCTAAGGGGTTTTGTTTTCTTTATTTGTGTCTGTGTTTAAAACATAGATAAGGCGCAGAGAATCAAAGGATCTAAGGTGTGGAAGGTCAGCCGTCCCACCCAAGCACAGGCCCCGCCGTGGTGTCCGCCTTCGTGTGGTTGGGCCCTGCCTCTGCACGTGGCTGGCTGTTAATCACACCACTTGGCTCTGGCCACTGTCCCACGTACCTCCACTCACCACCTAGAAGCTGGAGAGCTCTCTCTCTCTGTCTTTTTAAAAAATATATTTTTATTGATTTCAGAGAGGAAGGGAGAGGGAGAGAGAGAGAGAGAAACATCAATGATGATGGTGATGAGAATCATTGATCAGCTGCCTCCTGTACACACCCTACTGGGGTTGGAGCCCGCAACCCGGGCATGTGCCCTGACCTGGAATCGAACCGTGACCTCCTGGTTCATAGGTCCATGCTCAACCACTGAGCCACACTGGCCGGGTTGGAGAGCTCTCCTCAAACCCAAATCCGGTCCCGGGTTCTGGAGCTCTGCAGGCTGGCTCTGTCATTCTTCAGGTCTCAGCTCAAATGCCACTTCTGCGAAGAAGCTTCCAGACCACTCTCTAGGGAACAGCACCTCTCAATATTTAAAACGTTCGCTCTTAAAGCACTCAACACACTTCACCAACATCTAAAATGGTCTGTTCACCATGCCCGGTGCATAGTAGGTGCTCAATACATGTTTGGTGAATATTTTTCAGGGGTTGTTGCATTCAGAACAGAGTTGGATCAGAGATTCCAATTTCATTGCATTTCAATAAACATGATTGGCTACAAACGGGGCACCAGGGCCGGGAGGCAAATTGATCAGGAATTCCACTAATTCATTCATTGATTCATTTGGAGGGTAGAGCCCTGAATGGATAGTGACTCAGTCTAGGAGTGCAGAGACCCAAGGAAGCTTCCAGGGCGGGGAGAAGATTTGAGGTGGGTTTTCTGTCACGGAGAAGCCAGATGGGGTCGGTGGGGTGGGGGGACTGCTCACCTTGAGGAAACTGCCTGAGCAAAGGTTTGAACGTGGGTGTGAACGCCTTTGGAAAAGGAGGAGACTGTGGTGTGTGGAATTCAATGGATTCCCACGGTGGGCCCTCAGGGAAGGCCGAGCTGGTGGCTTTATCTGGGGCTGCAGGGAGGACACTCCGCCTCGGTTACACTGCAGCGATGAAAGGCTGGAGGGGATGCCTGAGGGGTTGGGGGGTGAAGCTGCTCTGTTGCCCTGGAGGCCTTGAACTCCCGGCTAAGGAGTCCGGATTTCACCTGTCGGTAACAGAGTCTAATAAAACCAACGAAGAGCCCGGATGTCATTGACTTCTGAACTCCAGTTCCCTGGTGATGCAGACCAGCCCAGGATGCTTCTGGAAAATACGGTGGCTTGGGCCCCGTCCTGGAAGAGTCTGCGTTGCAGCTGGGCCTGGCCATCTGCCTTCTCACACGTTCTCCTTCGCCAGGTCTGGTGACCAGGGAGGCTCCGAGAGGTGAAGGCCTTTGCCCAAGGTCAGAGCCAGACAGCTGCGAAGGGGCATGCGGACCAGGTCTGCCCGGTTTGCCCGCTTCCTCTGCAGCCTCCCTCTGGCTGCGGCTTTATTTTCCCCCGGAGGCAAGACTCTCAGCGTGGCTGGGGCTGCCCCCCTTGTCCTCCCTTCCCCTCCCCCTCCCCAGTCGGAAAGGTCAGGTACGTCCCAGCCTTCCGCGGGCATGTCCATTTATGGCTGTGTTGTTCCAGAATGTGGCCAAATTTATAAACTCCGCTTTCCCGGAGACACGAAGCCATCTGTGCAGAGTGCAGCGCGGGGGCAGAGCTGGGAGCTTCGTCGGAGGCCTGGACCTCAGCCCAGGCCTGGGCCCCATGAGCCCTGGCGTTGGATGGGTCTCCCGCCCCGCCCTGCGCCTCAGTTTCCCCACCTACAGAGCAAAGACACTGGTCTACAGATCATTCCTTATGTCCTCCCCAAGTCTAGACACATGCAGTTTACTGCTTACAAATGGCAGTTCTTTAACCAGGGGCCCCATGCCGGTGCTGGGGGATGGGCTGCAGCCTCTCTTGCATGACTTCCTTTTTTTGTTTCTTTTTTTCCGCTCGATTTTTTTTTTAATTAAAAAAATTACCCCAAGACTCACCATTCACTGTAAAGTAATAGGCGCTCTTTCCAGTCCCCCATTCCTACTTTCCTCCCCAAAAGGGTGGCTATTGGGTCCCCAGGGAAGTGTGAGTGGGGCTGTCAAGATGGATTCTTTGCATATATGAGTATTCATGTTCATACAGGTTTTATTTCACTTATTTTGTAAAAAAAAAAAATATTTTTATTGACTTCAGAGAGGAAGGGGGGGGAGAGAGAGAGAGAGAGAGAGAGAGAGAGAGAGAGAGAGAAACATCAGTGAGGAGAGGGAATCATTGATCGGCTGCCTCCTGCACGCCCCACACTGGGGGTCGAGTCTGCAACCCGGGCGTGTGCCCTGACCGGGAATCGAACCGTGACCTCCTGGTTCATGGGTTGATGCTCAACCTCCGGGCCACGCCGGCCGGGTAAGAATCATTTCTTTCCCTCACGTACAAGAAGTCTAGGGATGAGCAGGTGAGCAGTCCAGGGCTGACAGCCCCATGGAGTAGTTAGGGATCTAGTTCCCGTCTCTTCCAACCTTAGTGCGTGGCCTTGGTCCTCTGTCCAGCAGGGCAGCCAGAGATCCAGACATCACATCTGGAGTCAGAGAGCAAAAGACGGAGGACGAGGGGACAAGGGGGCAAAGACCATGAACGGCCTTTAGAAGGTCTCCCCTTCTGTCACCTGACCGTTCCCCTTAGGTCTCCTTGACCAGAACTTTAGCAAGTGGCTACGCTGGCTGCAAGAGGGGGGAGAGGGGAACAGCTTTTGTCTGTTACAGCCCCAAGTAACTACTATTCGGGCTCTTCACCATAGATTTATGTCCCTTGTTCTAGAACTTTATACAAACATCACCACGCAGAACAGTCTCTTGTGTCTGGCTTTATTTGGTTCAACATTATGTTCATAAATTCCTGAGGTTTTTTTCTTTTTCTTTTATCTCCCTCCATCCAGCAGGAGCCATTCACCAACACTCCGTCTTTGCTGATTTCCTTTCATCATGGAGTCACTCATTCAACAAATATTTCTCGAGCCCCTATTGTGCGGGGAGAGCTGACCTCACACAGCCGCCCATGGCAAAGACGGATGCATTCTGAGTCTCCCAGGCTCTTCCCTGAACCCCAAACCCTTTGACAACAGCCCTCTTCTGAACTCCCCCTGCACCAGGTAGGATCCCTTGTATAATGAGGCCACATGCCCAGTGATGAGGAGCTCTGGCTCTGGCATCCACAGATGGGCTCTTAGTAGATGCTTAATAAACAGCGACTGTGGCCCGGCCAGCGTGGCTCAGTGGCTGAGCATCGACCTATGAACCGGGAGGTCACGGTTCGATTCCCGGTCAGGGCACATGCCCCGGGCTGGGGGCTCGATCCCCAGTGTGGGGTGTGTAGGAGACAGCTGATCAATGATTCTCTCCCATCATGGATGTTTCTATCTCTCTCTCCCTCTTCCTTCCTCCCTGAAATCAATAAAAAATATATTTAAAAAAACCAACAAAACAGTGACTGTGACTACTTCATTGGCGTGGGAGCATCGTAAGGAGCAGAGCCCGCTTTTCGAATCCTTCGCTGGCCGTCTAAGGTAGTACCATTATAATCTGCATTGACTAATGAGGAAA
Organism: Myotis lucifugus; assembly: GCF_000147115.1. Taxonomy (NCBI): domain Eukaryota; kingdom Metazoa; phylum Chordata; class Mammalia; order Chiroptera; family Vespertilionidae; genus Myotis; species Myotis lucifugus. The sequence goes on from NW_005871665.1 coordinate 104,178, forward strand.
GGATGCTCAGAGAGGTAAGGTAACTCTCCAGAGGTTGCACAGCAGGCGAGTGGCTGAGGCTCGGGATTCAAACCTCGTCCTCTTGAGTATCGAGTTTGAACTTTCATCTCGGCTCTGTGGAGTCAGCTCACTCGCCCTTGCCTTTCCTTAAGCCTTGACCCACTCAAGGAAGAGCCCAGAACCGCCAGGGACAAAGGCCGTACACTTTGCCATTTCTAGTTGTCTTTCTCCCACTTTGCGATCTAACCCAAGAGGTTTTCCTGGCTCTGGATCTTGTCTGTTTCAACTTAAAATGATGGCCCTAACCGGTGTGGCTCAGTGGATAGAGTGTCGGCCTGCGGACTGAAGGGTCCTGGGTTCGATTCCCGCCAAGGGCATGTACCTTGGTTGCGGGCACATCCCCAGTAGCGGGTGTGCAGGAGGCAGTGGATGGATGTTTCTCTGTCATTTTCCTAAATGATGGGCATGAGATTACACATCTGGGCCAGTTGTTACCAGCGCCCTGACTCACCCAGCTCATTCCTGTGAGTGAATGAGCCTTTTATTCTAACTGCTGGCTTTTCAAGGGCCCATACATCTGTTTTTCTGGCCACGAGAAATCTATTAGAGACGGGGGAAATGTGGTTCAAAGAAATAGTTAAGTTTTCTTCATGGAAGCAAATTTTCCAGGGAAGAAAACACGTGGACCTTCTGATATAATGGAGTGACTTTCAAAAATATTTGTTTCAGCACATGAACCCTTTTTCAGAGGCTGCTGAAGCGACAGCTCAGTGTACAGACGGTAAAAGTGGAACTTCTGGTCCTTAGCCAGTTTGGCTCAGTGGATAGAGCGACGGCCCCGTGGACTGAAGGGTCCCGGGTTCGATTCCGGTCCAGGGCACGTGCCGGTTGCAGCCGCATTGGGGAGGCAACCAATTGATGTGTCTCTCTCACGTCAATGTTTCTCTCCGTCTCCCCTCCCTCCTTTCCACTCTCTCTAAACATCAGTGGAAAAAAATATCCTGGGGGAAGGATTAACAAAACAAAACAAAAAAAGTAGGAGGAGGAGGAGTGGGGTTGCCGCGTGAAGCCACCCACTTCCCTCTGAAATCTGCCACGGGCTGTGGAACCCAGTTTGAGGACCTCTGCCTGTGGAACCCAGTTTGAGAACCTCTGCCTGTGGAACCCAGTTTGAGAACCTCTGCTGGCGCCCTGACCCAGGGATCGGCACCGGGGCCTGAGCCCAGCGCCGTCCTTTCCTGGTGGGAGGCCCTGGGAAAGGGAACGGACTTCTCTGGGAAAAGGCACGATTGTCCTAAATATTTCCGAAACCTTGTTCCAGGTCTGAGAATCTGTGTGACTGAGGACCATTCAGTCTGAAGTGAACGGTTAGAAATACAGACTTTTTGAAAAAAGAAACAGTTCTCTTGTTTGAGGAGACCCAGTAACCAGCGAACTGCTATCAAAGTGTGTTCCAGCCACCCGGTCACTGGTCACGCTTCGCAAGGGCCTCCGGGGACCCCTCGCACGGACTCCGGCCGGGCCACTGCTCTCCGGTCCCCTCCTCAATCCCAGCATCACAGTCCCAGCAGGAACGAGATGAGACGCGCACACGATTTTCTGGAAGGACTTTGGCAAAGGGACTGTGGACGGGTGTGAGAGCAGGGGCCGACCAGGGAGGTGGCACCCGGAAGCAGACCATCCACGGTCTCAAGGGGGTGGGGCCACGTGAACAGTCGGGTGTGGGCACGTGAACAAGGGGGCGGTACCACGTGGACAACCGGAAATGAGCACGTGAACTAGGGAGCGTGAGCACGTGGACAAGCGGAAGTGAGCACTTAACAAGGGGGCAGGGCACGTGAGCAAGGGGGTGGGGCCACATGGACAACCAGAAGTGAGCACGTAACAAGGGGGCGTGAGCATGTGAACAAGGGCGGGACCACGTGGACAACCGGAAGTGAGCACATGAACAAGGGGCTCGGAGCACGTGGACAAGGGGGTGGAGCCACGTGGACAACCGGAAGTGAGCACGTAACAAGGGTGGGGGCCACATGGACAACTAGAAATGAGGCACGTGGACAAGGGGGTGGGGCACGTGGACAAGGGGGTGGGGCCACGTGGGCAACCGGAAGTGAGCACGTAACAAGGGTGCGGGCCACATGGACAACCAGAAATGAGCACATGAACAAGGGGGCAGGGCACGTGGACAAGGGGGTGGAGCCACGTGGACAACCGTAAGTGAGCACGTAACAAGGGGGCAGGGCCACGTGATCACGGGAGAGTGGGCATGTGAGGACGGAGGAGGGGCCATGTACAGATTGAAATGATGCGGCCAGGAGCCCCCAGAAGCCAGAGGCAGGGAAGACCCTCCTCCGCAGCCCTTCAAGGACGCGCAGCCCCGGACACCCTGATTTCAGGCTCCGGCCCCAGAACGGGGAGACCGCGTGTCCCTGTTGGTTGAGGCCAGTCTGTAGTTATCGGAGCAGCAGCCTCAGGAAATAGACCCCTCCTTGCCCCTCCTTTTGGGGCTTTGACCGGGTTCTGGGAACAGCTGAGCCCTGTGCCCCGGCAGGGGAGCCCCGAGACCTCACACTGCGGGGCTCACAGGGAGGTCATCCCTGTGTCTGTGCCTTAACCTGAAACAAATGGGAACCACCTGCTTGGGGAGGTGGTGCGTGTTGGGACCAGAGTCCCTTCCCCCTGCAGCTCCGCCCCGGGAGACAAGACGGGGGAGACGGGGAGACGGGGTTGGGGTCGGTCCTGGCGGCGGGAGGGGGCAGCCGGGAGGGAGGGGAGCCCGGGAGGCCGGGGGCTGACAGTCACTAACTGGTAGGAAGGGCTCCCCTATTTTCAGAACCGTGCGTTCATGCCAGTGTGGCTGGGCCAACACATTCAACTTTCGTAGCAAGAAGTCAGTCTGTACAAACAAAAATGAAAATATGTCCTTGGAAAAAATCATGACTTCAACCTTTAATGTTCTCACAGTTGTTGTTTTTTTTAATCTTGAAGGGATATTTTAGGGGAAGTATCTCTTGTCTAGAGGAAATATTTAAATGAATTCAGCAATTCCATCAACTTTTCTTTCTTTTTCTTTTGTGAAATTCAAGTAAAATTAAATTGTATCTGAAATATGATTGTCATGGTTTTATAAAAGTATCTCTACCCATCTGTTCATTACCCAGGCTTCTCTTTTTGTATTTGCATATTAAGTTGTCCAAAATGATGTTCACCAAATGTGATTGGTTATTCTGGCTGGTGGGTTGGAGTTGTTTTTTTTACTTCCATCTTTGGGATTTCAACGTGTAAAAAACAAACAAATAAATAAAAATAAAAGTGTTTTCCAAGTAGAAGTGCTGTGGCCCTTCCTGCAGGAATGGATAGAAAATGACCAATAGTTTCATTTGCTTCATTATCAGAAAATAGGTTAAGTCAAATCACTATGCTGTACGCCTTGAACTGGTACAGGGCTCTCTGTCAATTATCTCAACAAAATTGGGAAAAATAGCTCTGACCAGTTTGGCTCAGTGGATAGAGCGTCGGCCTGTGGACTCAAGCGTCCCAGGTTCGATTCTGGTCAAGGGCATGTACCTTGGTTGCAGGCACATCCCAAGTAGGAGGTGTGCAAAAGGCAGCTGATCGATGTTTCTCTCTCATCGATGTTTCTAGCTCCCTATCCCTCTTCCTTCCTCTCTGTAAAAAATCAATAAAATATATTTTTTTAAAAATGGGAAAAATATTAAAATCTAAAAAAAAAAATTACCCAAGAAATATCACTCCATAAATCAATGCAAAATGAATGCATCAGTAACCCTCCCATCATGCTCAGTATATGAAACATAGTAATGAGAAGTACTTGTTAATGAAAAAAACTGAACATTGCTATTGACTGTTTCTATATTTTTATTTATTTATTTAAATATATGTTTTGCCCTAGCCGGTTTGGCTCAGTGGATGGAGCATCGGCCTGCAGACTGAAAGGTCCCAGGTTCGATCCCAGTCAAGGGCATGTACCTGGGTTGCGGGCACATCCCCAGTAGGAGGTGTGCAGGAGGCAGCTGGTCAATGTTTCTCTCTCATCGATGTTTCTAACTCTCTATCCCTCTCCCGTCCTCTCTGTAAAAAATCAATAAAATATATATTTAAAAAAATAAATATATGTTTTATTGATTTCAGAGAGGAAGGGAGAAGGAGAGAGAGAGAAACATCAATGATGAGAGAGAATCATGGATTGGCTGCCTCCTGCACTCCCCACCCTGGGGATTGAGCCCCCAACCTGGGCATGTGCCCTGACTGGGAATCAAACTGTGACCTTCTGGTTCATAGGTCAACGCTCAACCACTGAGCCACGCCAGCCGGGCTGTTTTTAAAAAATCAGACACACACATACCGCTAGAATGACAAGCTGTTCCACTTCGCTCAGCTGAGGGGTTTCTTGGGACACGGGACTTTCAGCAGTACAACCAGGCAAGTCCCGGGCACGTGGGCATGAATGGGTCCCCCATCCATTCACACAGCAGTTATTACGTGCCAGACCCCGATACCAATATTTTTCACATACTCTCTTTTAATCTGCATCACCACCTTATAAGGCAGGTACTGTTATGATCTTCATCTCACAGATTCTCAGGGAAACGAACGCTCAGAGAGGTTAAGTGGCTTTTCCAAGGGCATTTGAAAAAGCTGGCTGGAGGCAGCGCCAAATGAAAATCCACCCAGTGTGGCTCTGGCCCTTGTAACGGCTACTCACATTGTTTTACTCCTAACGTGGGTCTTCCGTGACTCACAGAGCTGTGGCCAGTCCGTGACCAAGGCCAGCTGGACACTCAGGAGACCCTGGCCTGACTCTGTGTAATATTGGGGGGCCCCCAGCATCTCTGGGTCCTGGCTTCCAGCTCGGTGAAATGAGGGGGAGAGGGGTAGGATGGGCTGGAGTAGTGGTTTCCTCCTTTTTTTTCTTTTTTCTTTTTTTCTGCAAAAGTCTTTATTATTTCCGTTTGGGCCGATGCATGGGAGTGGGCTTCAGGGTGGTGAAGAGAATGGCTGGGGGTTTCAGGGAGAGGCTCAGGCAAAGGCAGACGCAGGGGAAGGCAGAGGGGCCCCTCAAAGCCGCTGGGCTCCACAGGCTCCAGTCATGCTTGAGGGGGAGCCTTTCTTTTTTCTTTTTTAAATATTTTTATTGATTTCAGAGAGGAAGGGAGAAGGAGAGAGAGATAGAAACATCAATGATGAGAGAGAATCATGGATCGGCTGCCTCCTGCACGCCCCACACTGGGGATCGAGCCCGCAACTGGGGCCTGTGCCCTGACCGGGAATCGAACCGTGACCTCCTGGTTCCTAGGTCGATGCTCAACCACTGAGAGTGAGTCTTTCGAAGAGATACTCCCCCGCCCCGCCTGGGGCCGGCAGCCTGGGGAGGTGAGTCAGGTGTCAACCATCTTCTTGACCAGTTTCACCTGCTCATCCAGGCAGTGGTCTGCAGGAAGCCGCGGAGAAGAGGGTCGGAGTAACAGAGCCCAGAGCTGGCGGGTCCAGCAGGGCCACTCCACAATTCTGGATGTAAGCAGGTGGTTTCCCGGCGTTCAGAGTTGCACCCCCTACAAGGGGGGACAATCCTAAGCGTCATGGTGAGGAGTAGGGGGGCACAAAGGCAGGCAGTAGGTGAGAGAAGGCCAGGCAAAGAGCCACCAAGTCAAGGAAGAGGTGGCAGGGAGCCTGGAGAGTTGTTCGCCGATGGGAATCAAGGCCCAGAGAGAGGTAGGTGCAGGGGTGGGGGCCAGGCAGTCTTCCCCTTAGGGGAATCATTCTGACGAATTTGGGATCTCGTTGTTGTTGGCAATAAGCAGTTTACGGGGGATGGTCTGGAGCAGTGGTTTCCTCCTTTTTTTTTTCTTTTTTCTTTTTCTGCAAAAGGCTTTATTATTTCCGTTTGGTCCGATGCATGGGAGTGGGCTTCAGGTGGTTAAAAGGATGGCTGGGGGTCTCAGGGAGAGGCTCAGGCAAAGGAATTAATTAGAAAAATAAAACAGAGCGGTGTGTTGGCTGGTCTCGGCGGTGGTTCCGACGTGGTGAGTGGATAAGACGCTGGAGAGCAGCGGAGGCTGGAAGGAGGGGCGTCCCTGGGTCTGTTCCAGCCAAGCACTGTGGCAGCAGGAGACAGGTCCAGACTGCCGAGGGCACTGTCCGTTGTGTGTGTGTGTTTTTTTAATTATCATTTTTATTATTTTTACAGTTTCTTTAAAATATATATATATATATATTTTATTGATTTCAGAGAGGAAGGGAGAGGGAGAGAGAGAGAGAGAAACATCAATGAGGAGAGAGGATCATGGATCAGCTGCCTCCTGCATGCCCCCCACTGGGGATCGAGCCCGCAACCCAGGCCTGTGCCCTGACCAGGAATCGAACCCTGACCTCCAGGTTCATAGGTCGATGCTCAACCACTGAGCCACGCCGGCTGGGCCCTCCGTTTTTTTATGCAGTAGAGCTTGTCAGACAATTGGGACCCCGATATAGAAAACAGACCATAGTCATAAAGTTTACATCTTCAACGTTTAGCTAAAAATTCCTCATGGTGTACAGAATTCCTGAAACTCTGCCCCGTAGCCCGAGGCTTTCAAAAGCAGAGTGTGAAGACTTGTGGCTTAATTGTTCTCTAAGGGCCTTTTAGGCTTTCAAATTAGATCCAACTTTACATCTGAACATTTCATTCGTTCATGCTGCAAAAATGTTTGAGCTGCATTGGATTGGCCAGAGCTTCAGAGACGAACTAGACCGAGGTTTCTCCGCCGTGGCACGCCTGTCATTTGGGGGCTGGAAAATTCTTTGTTTCGCCCTGTGCATTGTAGAAGGTTAGCAGCATTCCTGGCATCTACTCACTCGATGCCAGGAGCACCTGCCCAGTGGTGACAGCCCAGAATGTCCTCACGTGAGGCCAAATGTTCCCTGGGGTTAAAAATCAACCCCGGTTAAGAATCATGTTGCTAAACTCACGAAGATCTCTCATCTCAGGAGCTTCTGTTCCCTGGGGAGAGGCAGACACACATGTTTTTTTAAAAAAATTAGCCAGAGCCCTAACCGGTTTTGCTCAGTGGATAGAGCGTCGGCCTGCGGACTGAAAGGTCCCAGGTTCAATTCTGGTCAAGGGCATGTACCTTAGTTGCAGGCACATCCCCAGTGGGGGGTGTGCAGGAGGCAGCTGATCGATGTTTCTCTCTCATCAATGTTTCTAACTCTCTATCCCTCTCCCTTCCTGTCTGTAAAAAATCAATAAAATATGTTAAAAAAAAAAAAAAAGAAATGGCCAGGAATGATAAATGTCTGATACAACAAAAACGGGGCGATGAGACGTGTTACAGGGGGGCTTGGGGCTTCCTCAGGTTGGGTGCGCAGAGAAGGTGACTCTGAGGTGCTACCTGACCTGGAACTGAATGTGGGGCAGGAAGGAGCCAGTCATGCAAAAACGCTGAAGGAAGAAGCGTGATTCAGTCTCAGGAAGCAGTGAGAGCAAAGGCCGAGAGGCTGGGTGAAACTCGGCTTGATTAAGGCCGGTTGCTGGGAGCATTGCTGACGAGGGACAGGAGGAGTGGGAGGAGGGTAGAAAGGGGGAGGATTGGATCACGGAAGGCCTCATAGGTGAGGAGAAGGTTTGCTTTTATTTTTAAATATATTTTTATTGATTTCAGAGAGGAAGGGAGAGGGAGAGAGAGAGAGAAACATCAGTGATGTGAGAATCATGCATCGGCTGCCTCCTGCACGCCCCCCAGTGGGGATTGTGCCTACAACCTGGGCATGTGCCCTGACCGGGAATACAAACCATGACCTCCTGGTTCATAGGTCGACGTTTTTTTTTTTTAAATATATTTTATTAATTTTTTTACAGAGAGGAAGGGAGAGGGATAGAGAGTCAGAAACATCGATGAGAGAGAAACATCGATCAGCTGCCTCCTGCACACTCCCCACTGGGGATGTGCTCGCAACCAAGGTACATGCCCTTGACCGGAATCGAACCTGGGACCCTTGAGTCCGCAGGCTGACGCTCTATCCACTGAGCCAAACCGGCTAGGGCCATAGGTCGACGTTTAACCACTGAGCCATGCCGGTCGGACAGGAGGTTTGATTTTATTTTTAAATATGAGCATCGGCTATGTGCTTCTGGGCTAGATGCTGGGGACACAAATGTGAATAAGATAGTTGTGAGCCCAGAGGATGAGGCAATTACTTCTATCCTGGTGAGTCTAGGAAGGCTTCATGGTGGAGGTGATGTCAGAGCTCACTTGAAGAATGAACAGGATCCATCATGTGATGAAAAGAAATTGCTTCCCCTGCCTTAGGCAGGTTGTTCAATTGCTGACTCCTGTGTCCTCCCCCCAGAACGGGGAGAGCGCCTGTCCTTGTCGGTTGGGACATTACAACATGCATCGCGTGGCCTAAAACTGGTTTCCGAAAACCTACGGATGGTGTTAAGTGAGGACTTCCACTGCATGAGGAAACAGAGGCTCAGAGGGGACGGTAACACCCCACGGTCACACAGCTCAGAAGGGGCCCTTCTGGACACTGAATTCAGGCCCGTGGACTCCCAGTCCAGTGCTCTGCCCCCAGCAACACCCTCAGGGCGTTCTTCCCTGGCAGAGATCGAACCCGGGACCCTGCAGACACCCTGGCGTTCTTCCCCTGCAGACACCCTCCACGAAGCCAACGTCTACCGTCTACCGGTTTGAAAATCAGCTCTGACTCACCCCGGACGGAGCCGCATGAAGCTGGGCCAGTGGCCAGCCCCGGGGCGGAGGATGTGTATACAAAGGGGGCCACACAGGAGGCCGAGAGGCGCAAGCGCCCCAGTGGCTGGTTGTTTTCCCTTCCAACTTGACGTGCGTGGAGATGAAGGGGGGAAATCCCACAAAAATGCTCCGACCACAGCAAATATGTTGGCAGCGGTCAGAGGTGTGGACGGGAGGCTCTTTGCTAGAACAGGCTGGTATGAAGCAGACGCCAGGGATGAGCGAGGGCCTGGCTGTGGGGAGCATGACTAAGAGCCTTCCTCCTCCGAAACCCAACGCCCTTTCCTGGCTAAACTGGGTGCCTTTGCAGCCGGGACCCCACCAGGTCAGGCCCTGGATGGGTATATAAGTGGGTCATGAGTATGTAAGCGTGTAAGCGTGTCATCATAGGAGCGAGTCATCGTGGCAGCGAGTGTAGGTGGTTAAGTGTGTAAATGTGTAAGTGACTAAGCAGGTGAAAGGTTAAGCATGGAGGAGGGTAAACAGATGATGAGCAAGTGTGTGATTGCGTTAGCCTGTTCGCGTGTAAGCATGTATAAGGCACACGTGCGAGGAGGTAAACATGGAAAGAGGTCCATGTAAGCAACTCATTGTATAAACACATCCCTGAGGAATTAGGTTAGGGAATCCGCATGCGATTGTTTAGGCAGAACGTTTATAAATGAGTAAGCACGGAAGCAGGCTCGCACGTAGATGGGGCAGCGTGTAAGTGGCGACATGTGCAAGCGTGTGAGTGTTTGGGCTGCTGCTGGAGGTGAGACATGCCGCTTCCACGCGCCGCACTGACATGTACCAGGGCTGCTTTCAGAATCTCAACCTGGTCACAGCTTTGGCCTGTAATAGGCTGAGGTGACGACCTCTGAGACCCAGACTAGAGTGTTCTTAGCACCAAATGGCCTGAGGTCATCGGTTGGGAGATTTTTTTGCTGCTCACCTCACTGTCAGGCAGGGCACACAAAGCTCCATGTGGACCTGGCTGGGGTGGCTCAGTGGATAGAGCGTCGGCCTGCGGACTGAAGGGTCCTGGGTTCAATTCTGGTCAAGAGCACATGCCCGGGTTGAGGGCTCGATCCCCAGTAGGGGGCAGCCGTGTGCAGGAGGCAGCCGAGCAATGATTCTCTCTCATCATTGATGTTTCTATCTCTCTCTCCCTCTCCCTTCCTCTCTGAAATCAATAAAAATATATTTTAAAAAAAGAATCTCCTAACATAACTAAAATGTCCAGGATACAATAAAAAAAATCATCTATTATACCAAGAACTAGGAAAATTACAATTGAAATGAAAAAGAAAATCAACAGATGCTAATATCAAGATGAAGTCGATGTTGAAATTATCTGGCAAGGATTTTAAAGCACCCATCATAAAAATACTTCAACTATAATTATAAATTCTCTGGAAACAAATGCAAAAATAGAAAATTTCAACAAAGAAATAGAATTTATAAAAAGAACCAAATAACATTTATATAACTGAAAAATGCAATAATCAAAATAAAAGTCTTGCTTGATGGACTCATTAGTGTAGTAGACATGACAGAGAGTAGAATTAGTGAACTTGAAGACAGGTCAATAAAATGTATTCGCACAACCAAGAGATAAAAGAGTGAAAATACTATAGCCCTAGCCAGTTTGGCTCAGTGGCTCAAGTGTTGACCTGTGGACTGTAGAGTCCTGGGTTCGATTCTGGTCAAGGGCACATGCCCCAGTTGTGGGCTTGATCCCCAGTAGGGGGCATGCAGGAGGCAGCTGATCAATGATTCTCTCTCAACATTAATGTTTCTATCTCTCTCTCCCTCTCTGAAATTTATATATATATATATATAGAACAAAGTTAGAGGACTCATACTCCCAATTCCAAAACTTACTACAAAGAATTACATTCAATATTGACAACTCTGAAGACATGCCTGTTTTTATTAAAGCAACAAACTTAAGCTAGCTTTTGTTTATCAAAGATTACCCCAGATCATGGGAACTTGCCGTATTTCCGAGAGTACACTTAATTTATACAGTGCTAGTTTATCTTTAAACTAAGTGACTAGAGCTCTTTACAAATTTTCCAGCAAGAAAAATAACTTGAGATGATGGGTAGCTGTTTAATGTCTCACCCAAGCATGGTTGTGGAGAGTAAGTAATTTAAATGAATGTAAATAAGATAAAAATGTATAACAAGTTAAACAAAATAATGGATATTCATTGAATATCTAAAGCATTTCCAAATATCTCCTTTCGGTTCTTTAATGCTTTTACAAAGAGACAGAAGATATCAGGGTCTATTGATAAACATGTTTTTATGACACATTAAAATTTTTTTACTATATAGGTTTACTAGTCTGCTACAGGATGCTGTAATATATGATTAGCGTTTTACATTCGCCTGCTTCCTAGTTTTTACTAGAAAGCAAAATTTATAAATAATTTTAAAAAGGTTAGAAGAAGAGCTCAGATTAGGGAACAGATGGTTATCCACTACTCTGCCAACTTCGGGGCAGGCAAAGTGGAAAATCAGAATAATAAGTTAGATACCTTAGCAAAGTGAGGAAGGCACACAAGTTAAGATCCGGGTGCTGCCGAAACCAGTTTGGCTCAGTGAATAGAGCGTCGGCCTGCGGACTGAAAGGTCCCGGGTTCGATCCCGGTCAAGGGCATGTACCTTGGTTGCGGGCACATCCCCAGTAGGAGATGTGCGGGAGGCAGCTGATCGATGTTTCTCTCTCATCGATGTTTCTGACTCTCTATCTCTCTCCTTTCCTCTCTGTAAAAAAATCAATAAAAAATATATTAAAAAAAAAGTTTAATAAAAAAAAAAGATCCAGGTGCTTAGGAGATTGTGGTGACTGGTGATTGGTGGTGATGGGGGTAAAGGAAAGTGACTGTTTATGAAATGTAGGCTATATGTTTTGGCAAAAGAAGGTATGAAAACTGGAGATGCTTTTTTTTTTTTTCCAAAAGGAAAAATAATTTTGTCCTAAGGTTAAATGATTGTTACCTTTTAAGTAACCTGCCTGGAGAACAATTTTGTGCCTTGTCAAGATAATTTCCTATATTTCATTTCAGTTCCTTAATTATTATTTTTTAAATATATTTTTTATTGATTTCAGAGAAGAAGGGAGAGAGAGAGAGAGAAACATCAATGATGAGAGAGAATCATGGATCTGCTGCCTCCTGCACACCGCACACTGGGGATTGAGCCCGCAACCTGGCCATGTGCGCTGACCAGGAATCGAACCCTGACCTCCTGGTTCATGGGTCCACGATCAACCATTGAGCCACGATGGGTAGGGGGGCTCCTAAATGATTTTTGAAAATGTGCCTACATTAAGTTTCACTTTTTGTGCCGTACAGTTTTATCAGTTTTGAGAAATCTATAATAATAAAAACGTAATATGCTAATTACACCGGACTTCCTTTGGGATGTCCTTCCTTCTGGATGAAACCATGGCAGGCGGGGACTAAGGCAGAGGCCCACAGCCGCAGCCACAGGCGGGTGGGAGGGCGAGCCCCTTGCATGAATTTCATGCATCGGGCCTCTAGTGCAATAATAACTTGTATCCAACATGACAGTATCATATAAAATTTTATTGCCTGAAAATCCCCTCTGCTTCATTATTCATCCCTCTCTCTGAACCCCTGGTCCAATGTGAGCGTGCTTTTTCCAATACCACCAAGCAAGAAACTCCATTCTGACACTATCTACTGGGAGAGAGCACCAGTTCCCACAAGTTAAGGAATGTCAATCAGCCCTACAAGATTGACCTCCCTTCTCCCCCACCCCCTCCCAAAACACACACCAATGGAAAGTCTAGGTTGTCACCTTTGCTTCTGAACAAGCTGCTGTAGATATGAGGTTCCCCTGACCCCAATCCTCAGTTTCATTTAATTTGCTAGAGAGACTCACAGAACTCAGGGAAATATTTTACTTTCTAGGTCACTGGTTTATTATAAAAGCATCTAACTCTACCCTAGCTGGTTTGGCTCAGTGGATAGAGCGTTGGCCTGCGGACTGAAGGGTCCCGGGTTCAATTCCAGTCAAGGGCACATGCCTGGGTTGCGGGCTCGACCCTCCCTGTAAAGGGCGTGCAGGAGGCACCAGATCCATGATTCTCTCTCATCATTGATGTTTCCATCTTTCCTCTCCCTTCCTCTCTGAAATCAATAAAAAAAAAAAAATTTTTTTAAAAAGAATATAACTCATGAATAGACAGATGGGTGAGATGCACAAGGCAAGGTACGTGGGACAAGGCCCAGAGCTTCCATACCCCCTGGGCGGGCCACCCTGCCCACATTTCCATGTATCTACCCTACTAGACGCTCTCCAACCCCTATCCTTTTGGGGTTTTATGGAGGAGTCATTACGTGGGTGTGATTGATTAAATCATTGGCCATTGGTGATTGAACTCCATATCCAGCCCCTCTCCCCTCCCTGGAGGTGAGAGTGGGGTGGGACTGAAAATTCCAACCTTCTTATCACGGGGTTGATTCCCTTGGCAACCAGCCCCCACGCTTAGCTTACTTAGAGGCTTTCCAAAAGTTACCTGTTCACATCACAAAAGACACGTTTTATCCTCTCATCACTTGGGAAATTCCAAGGGCTTTCAGAGTCTGTGCCTGAACAGCGATGAGCACCAAATATATAATTCTGATTATAAATCACAAGAGCACACCGGGCATCCACTGCTTCTTTTAGGGCCTGTATAGTTTTGTGTTTTCCGGTTGGAATGGTGGGGGAGGAAGCAACTCTGTAGTTTCTTTCAGCTGATCTAATACTTAAATCTACATGAGACAGGTTAGAGTAACAAGATAAAAGAACCACATTTAATTGCACTTATACCTATGGGAACCCTAAAAAAAAAAAAAAAAAAGACCGTACCCTTTTATGTAATGATGTTTACTTTGAATTTATATTAGTTCACACAAACACTCCATCCATGCTTTTGTTCCGGCCTCCGGGCCAGTTTAAGAACCCATTGTGGCCCTCGAGTCAAAAAGTTTGCCCACCCCTGGGTTAGAGTAACAAGATAAAAGAACCACATTTAATTGCACTTATACCTATGGGAACCCTACGTACGCGAGAGGTTCGGAGACAGAAAGTTAAAATGAGGTAGAGGTGACATCCTGAGCTAAAGATGAGAGAAGGTGCCCTGGGACTTGAGAGGGGTGGAAGGTCATTTGCAGGAGGATTAGAAGAGCCAACGTTAAGTCAGTAGATG
>NW_005871665.1:118244-150496 GCF_000147115.1 Myotis lucifugus
CCCCCCCCCCCCCCCCCCCCCCCCCCCGTAGATAGTCCTAAAAGGTGATCTCTGGTAATCACTCTCATCATTATGGGCAAGGCCCCACATTCACATTCCTTACGGGAGAGAGAGAAGTTTCTTGTGAGCCCCAGCATTTCCATCGCCTTCAACTCAAAACCCAAACAATATAGAACCGTATGTGGGTTCAGCTTTAAAAATAACCGCCTGCCGCCGGCATCTGTGAAGTGATGGGCTTTCATCCTCCCAGGATTGCTGGACCACATTTGTATCTTTATGGAGTGAAGTAATGTCTTATGTGGTGTGAGGTGATGGCGTCTAAAGTCAGCTCATATGTAAAATTTTATTATTGTCAAAATTACCCCTAAAAAAAAAAATCTCTCTCTTTTAGTAAGTCCATCCAGTTCTCCTACATCAGGAAACAGATTACTTTTTTTTTTTTTTGGTAAAGAATCAGTTTGCATATACACGTACAGCTCTCTCTCTTTCCCCCCTTTTCCCTCCCTCCCTCTCTTTTCCTCAAGCTCTTTGAGTTATATTTTTATAATTTAAATCCTTACCCGCCCCCAAAAAATGAGAACATTTTTTTTGTGATTTGCTTTCTTTAATATTCTTCCAAATCCCTTCACATAAGACGACCTTCATCTTTCCCCAAGCTCCCTGTTTTGGGGAGCCATAATTTAACTTTTCCATTCCCTCGCTGACAGACATTTCAGCTGTCATTTTTTGTTCATGTTGTCATGACTATTCTTTTACACATATATTTGGATTTCTTTTATAAAATAACTTTTTTATGGTTTAAAAAGAATGCATATCTGTGGTTGCATTTTTAAAGAAAATTACAGAAAAGCATAACATTTTTTATTTTCATAAAAATGAAAAGAAAAGATCATCCTTAATTCCTTTTAATATATTTTAAAATATTTTTGTTGATTTTTAGAGAAAGAAGAAGGGAGAGGGAGAAAGAGAGAGAAACGTGGAGTCCGAAACCCGGGCATTTGCCCTGACTCGGAATTGAACCCACAACCTTTCGGTGCCCTGGATGGCACCCGGGCAACTGAGCCACACAGGCCAGGGCCCTTTTCATTTTTTAAATCTTTAATTCCATCATCATGACCTATTAAGCCTCAGTTTTTCAAAATAAAAGATTTAGAGGGATAGAGAGTCAGAAACATCGATGAGAAAGAGACATCGATCAGCTGCCTCCTGCACATCTCCCACTGGGGATGTGTCCGCAACCCAGGTACATGCCCTCGACCGGAATCGAACCTGGGACCTTTCAGTCCGCAGGCCGACGCTCCATCCACTGAGCCAAACCGGTTTCGGCGGCAGGGCCTTTTTCATTGTTTAAATCTTTAATTCCATCATCATGACCTATTAAGCCTCAGTTTTTCAAAATAAAAGATTTATTTGACTAGAATTTAATAGAAGAAAAAGAACTGATGTGAAATTAGTCTCCCTTTACCCTGAAAGTCTTCTATATCTAAAAAGAGAATGTGAAATAGGGTCAGGAGAAAGGGAACATGGTGGTTTTTGGTTAAACTTTTTTTTTTTTCTTAATAGGTAGAGCTTTCCATTTCCATGGAATAAAATTTTGTCACCTGCCAAATGAAACTCAGAAGACAACTGAGATGGCTAAATAGACCATAAACACACACATACACATCTTTAACATGTATTGAAAGGAACAAAGTTTAAAACCTGAACCCACTAGAAGAAAGTAATTGAGAAAGGCTGATCTCCAAGAAAATATCCAATAAAAGTGACAAATTGCTTATAGAGGGGGAGGGGGAGGACATCCTGAGAAGACACTTCCATCTGCTATCTATTATAAGCCCAACAAAATTAATCATGAATTCAGGATATTAATCTTACTTCTCCCTCAAACTTTTTTTTGTTCCATAGGGGTTGGGCACTGCTTCATTGTTGTAAAAAAAACAACAAATACACACACAAAACCACCTCGCTAAGTTTTGGACACACACACACAAGCACCTCGGCTGAAGGACCTGAGGCCCAGGGGAATCTTTTAGAACATGTCTTGGACTTGCTTGAGGTCAGGTTCTGTGTGTCAGTGACATAGAATTTATAGGTGACCACCTGCAAAGATGACAACCTGCTTGGTGAGCCAGCTAGAGACCGTAATTCCGAATATTTCTTTATTTGATGCACTTCTTCCCCCCCCCCCCCTTCCCCTTATCTATTTCCTTTAATTTTTGCTCACACAGACTTGTGGAACTTGTGTTTAAATGCTACGGCTCTTCCTTGCCAGGAAGGCAATAAATTCAGATTGCTATTTGGTGCTTTCTGTTCCTTTCTATTGAAACCACTATCAGTTGTCCCAAATCATGTACATTTCAGCTTGACCATGATTTCCCAGCCCAGCTTATGTCTCCCCAGAGTGTCTAAGTGATTTCTCTCTTTTTTGGTAATCAAAGAGTCTTTTGGCTCGGCCGAGGTGGCTCAGTGCTTGAGCGTCCACCTAGGAACCAGGAGGTCATGGTTCGGTTCCCGGCCAGGGCACAGGCCTGGGTTGCGGGCTCAATCCTGATTGTTCAGGAGGCAGCCGATCAATGATTCTCTCTCATCATTGATGTTTCTAGCTCTCCCTTCCTCTCTGAAATCAATATATATATCTTTTTAAAAGAGTCTTTTGTCTTCACTTTATCTTGATTAAGGAGGAGGCTGTGGCTTACGGGAACTAAACTTTGACAATAATTTAAAGCAGCGGTCGCCAACCGGTGGTTTGTGGACCACTGGTGGTCCGTGAGGTCCGAAAGATTGGCGACCGCTGATTTAAAGGATAATGGTTTTGGGGATCTAGCTGTTCAACTATAATATTTTGAGGAGTTTGGAGGGGGACAATTTTCTGGGTGACGACAGACTATTCTGGCCTCGGTATGTCCTCCCCGGTCTGGCCTCAGTTTCCTCTTTATGAGCTTCCCTTGCCAAAGCCCAGCCTGGGAAAAGCCCAAGGTCAGCAAAAGTAGGGTCTGGCAACATCCCAAAATGCCAGGAACACATTCACCCCTCCGGTGCTTCAAATTCTTTAGGAAATGTGGGCTGACACGTGAAGAGGGCAAGTTACAAAACAGTCTGTACAGAACACAGAGCGTGTAGAGCACAGGGCGTTCTCTGTGGGTAAGTTTTTCTGGCCTCTTTGGGCAGCACCAAGTTGGGGAAGGCTGTTTGCCAAAGTGTTATCTGAGGGGGGTGGGGGACGACATTATTCCTGGTAAATTTGTTTAATTTTCTTCTTGGTATGCCTCCACATTTTCTACAAGGAACATCTATTACTTTTCATAATTAAGAAATTAAAACATTTTTTGTTAATCCTCACCCGAGGATATTTTTCCCTTGATTTTCAGAGAGAATGGAAGTGAGAGGGAGCGACAGAGAGAAACGTGGATGTGAGAGAAACATATCGATTGGTTGCCTCTTGCACGTGCCCCAAACACCCCGGCCTGGGAGAAGCCTGCAACTGAGGTACGTGCCCTTGACCGGAATTGAACCTGGGCAGGCCGACGCTCTATCCACTGAGCCAAACCAGCCAGGGCAAGAAATTAAAATCTTTTATAAAAGCAGGCAACTTGGCACAGGCCCTTTGTCATGCTCGGTAAGTATACACAACTGGCTTCTAGGTTGAAGTAAAAAAGAGAGTCATCATCCATGCAGTCTTGTTAGCAGAGCTTATGGGGCTTTCTAATGTATTAGTTTTCCACTGTTTTGCAACAAATGACCACTGACTTAGTGGCTTAGAGCAGCAGACATTATCTCACAGTTCCCGTGGTTTGGGAGTCCAGGCATGGCTTAAACTGAGTCCTCCTCTCAGGGACTCACAAGGCTACAGTCAAGGGGTTGGCCAGGTTGTGTTCTCATCCGGAGGCACAAATGGGGAAGAACCAGTTTCCAAGGTCACTCAGGTTGTTGGCAGAATTCAGTGCCTTGTGGCTGTAGGACTGAGGGCCCCAGCTTTTTTCTGACCTTTGTTTGGAAGCCACCCTCAGCTCTTGGCAGCCACTCACAGTTCCTTGATATGTGGGCTTTCCCAACATGGCCACTTCAACAAACCATCAAGGGAAACCTCTAGAGCAAGTTTTCGAGCAAGATGGAGTCTTATATAATTAATGTAATATAATGACAGAGTGTCATCCCATCACCAATAGCTAGATGCTATTGGTTAGAAGCAAATCACATGTCCCACCTCAGGATGAAGTCCAACTCAAGGAGAAGGAGTTACGCAAAGGTGTGATGGACTCAACGTTTATGCCCCCACCCCTGAATTCATGTTGAAGCCCTAACTTCTAGTGTGGCTGTATTTGAAGATAGGTGTCTAAGGAAGTAATTAAGGTTAAATGAGATCACAAAGTTGGGGCTCTGATCAGATAGGATTAGTGTCCTTATAAAAATAAAGATCAAAGAGATTACTCTCTCTCTTCTCTCACGTACACACTGAGAAAAGTCCATATAAGGACAGAGCAAGAAGGTAGCCATCTGCAAGCCAGGAAGGGAGCCCTCATTAGAAGACAACTGGACTGACCATTTTGATCTCAGACTTCCAGCCTCCAGAACTGTGAGAGAATAAATTGGTGGTGTTTGAGCCCTCTAGTCTGTGTATTCTGTTATGGAAGCCCGAGCTAAGATAGGTGGGAATGCCAGGAGGCACTGATCCCGGTAGGGCACCTTAGAATTTAATTTATCTGCCATACTTAATATTGTGAGGTTGGCAGGAATTCCAAATAGAAATTCCACATAGAAACTCCAGAAGTGTCTAGGTAACATGTGGAATATTAAACAAATGCCGATTCTCCCCAGAGATTTTCATTCTGTCAGCCAGTGTGGGGTCTGGGAAGTCTCAATGAACTTTCCTGAGGTGATTCCAGTGTTGGAGCAGGTGGCCCCCATGGGAGGGTTTAAAGTCCAACAACTTCAAATTCCAACCACTTCTTAGCTAGAAGACCTTAGATCAGTGACTCCTCCTTCCAGCCAAAGTTTCTTTATCCGATGCAACATGGCAAATTATTTAAAGAAAATAAAAAACACCCTCTTGTTAGTGGCTCCTCTCCCCAGCCCAGCCCCAGCAGGAGGAGACTGGAACTGCTGCCTCATGTCCCCATCCCCATGCCCTTAGCGTTTGGTGTTTCAAGGCCATGGAACAGTTTGAAAGCAGAAAGGGATCTGGGAGATATTTAAACATGGAGGTGACCTGGGTCTTGCTTATACTTATGGATCCTTCGGGGGAGGGGGTGCTGAAATATACCACTGAGGGCTGGAGAAAGTGAGGGTCCAGGTGTAGCTCTGAGGTCCCTGGACACCAGTAAAAAAAAAAAGCAGGTCTTGGCCATGGTGTCCATGAGCAGATGGATCAGCCTCCATGTGGTGACCATCATGGGGTGACTCAGTTTTCTGGAATCACAGAGTCCATGTTTGGGCATGTTGACTCAGGGCAGCATTAAATGACCTATAAAGTATGGGATACTTAAGGCCATGGAATCAAATTCACACCAGAAATGTGTCAAACGATGCATGTAAATCACAGAGCACAGTGTCTGACACATGCCAAGTGTTTGATAAATAAAATTTATTATGCCCTAGCCGGTTTGGCTCAGTGGCTAGAGCATTGGCCTGGGGACTGAAGGGTCCCGGGTTCGATTCTGGTCAAGGGCACGTACCTTGGTTGTAGGCTCCTCACTGGCCCGGGGCCCTGATCGGGGCGAGTGGGGGAAGCAACCAATCGATGTATAACCAATGGATGCAGTTCTCTCACATCGATATTTCTGTCTTTCCCTTTCTCTTCCACTCTCTTTAAAAATCAATGAAAGAACACCCTTGGGTGAGGATTAAAAAAAAAGTTATTATTCTATTATGTCAAAATCTCCTAGTTTGAGTGCTTATAATGCTTCCTTTATTTATCCACTATCATGGTTCCCATTGTTTTTCAAGTTGAAAGAGATCCATGGTTTGGAGCAGGGGTGGGGAACATCCAGCCCGAGGCCCATATAAGGCCCGCTAAATCATCTGGTCTGGCCCTGCCAAGGAATTAGGGGCGAGTTAATTAACTTCTTGACCAAATATGGCAGGCTAATTTTTAAGTTGATAATTATGTATGGCCTGCGAATGATGTTATAAGTATCCAAATGGCCCTTGGCAGGAAAAAGGTTCCCCACCCCTGGTTTAGAGGCTGGAGCTTTGGTGAGAAATGTGGGTAGAAGATCATCTACAAGCTGAGAGACCCTGGTTTTCCTCCTCTGTAATGACTGGAGTGTAATGAGTAGTAACTGAGTTAGTCAAGGCAGAGTGCTTCCTGATTCTACCAAGTGGCAGTTATTACCACTTATTATAATGATGCCAAATGCTGGCCAGAACTGGGAGACTGGGCGTCACGGAAGTTTCAGACTGTTAAACAAAGGATATTTGGATGAAATATACCACCAGGGCCAGATCCCTGGGCACGAGATCTGTGTAGTCACACAGATCTTAGAAGCGTCATGTGATTAGAAGACCTGTTGCTATATTGAAATTCTTGGTAACTTTTGAATATTTTCATTTTGCACTGGACTCTACAAATTTTGTAGCTGGTTCTATAATTGTAAAAACATCTTGACTGTTCTTAGTAGCAATCTACACATCAAGTTTCCAAATATGTCACAGCCCTTTATCTTGTACGAGTCTTGATATATCTTGATCACCTTCCTCCATATGAAAGAGAAAGTGGACGCTATCCAGTTAGAAAAAGGAGAAGGAGTCAGAGCTGGAGAGAGGTGCACGAGGACCCTCTCCTATAGACCTGGTGCCCACAGATGTGTAAAAGGAAGTGGTTTCCTGTAAGGTGCATGTGTGAGGTACATGGAAGTTTGACTCAAGTTTTCTTAGTGGGAAAAAAAAAACAAGACCAGGGAATGACAGAAGCAAGGAACAGCAGGTTCTGCCTCTTCTTAGGCTGTTAGGACCAAGGACAAGTACAGAAAGTGAAGCCAAGAGTATCTAGTTACCATAAAACTGGTCCACATAGGCAAGCCCAGGCTCTGCGAGGCAGAATGCCGCTAGAGCAGGGCTCTTTGCCTTAAAAGAGGAAACCGGGAGAGGTATCCAGGCAAAGAGCCATAAGCACAGCCCGAGCCCTTGTTCCCTTTTTGGGTGCCCTGGGCACGAGGAAACAGCAATCCATCTGGCCAAGTGCTAAGAACAACTTGGTATCAATTTGCTCTTCGGCCAAAGTCAAGGGTGCCTGCTATTATAGACCCGAGGTTTCTTGAAACTTTTCTACATTCACTTCTGGTTACCGCAACTTTTCCCATCGTTAGAGAGGGAACCGTCTCAAAATGGTGGTGGGGGCTTGCGCTGGGCCAGGAAGTGATGGGAAGAATTCCTGTAACTACTCGTTTTCTCTCTATGACCCTCGAGGAAGTCTGATCCTCTTCTGCCACAGGCGGTTTCATGAAGATCCCAGGTAGGCCCTGCCTCTGAGGCCGGCTTCCTGGGCTGTCCCCGCTCAGTGGTAGTGGTGACAGATGTGTGATTGTGTGTGTGTGTGTGTGTGTGTGTGTGTGTGTGTGTGGCCCTGGACTCTGATTTCATGCTTGCTTTGTCATATACTCTTCATAATTCGTGGTATAACTTCAATGATTACATTGGAAAATGGATATTGTAAAATACACAGAGAATATACTTTAGTATAATTGTGCTAGTTAGAAGAGAACTAGAAGATTTATTTTTTAATGTTAATTCATAGTGCACTTACTACAAGTGATGTGTTCTGAAGATGGGATGTAAGTATATTTTAAAAAATATATTTTTATTGATTTCAGATAGGAAGAGGGAGAGAGAGAAACATCAATGATGAGAGAGAATCATTGATTGGCTGCCTCCTGCATGCCCCACCACTGGGGATCAAGCCTGCAACTCTGGCATGTGCCCTGACCGGGAATCAAACCGTGACCTCCTGGTTCATAGGTCGATGCTCAACCACTGAGCTTGAATGCCATTTTGAGGCCTGTCATTGTCGTCTTTTGAGCATGTCAGCAAATCTTTGTGACTGGAGTGAAGTCTGGGCTTATTGGCCCCCCATCCTATCCCCACCCCAACTCTGAAGGCTTTGAGGCCGTGATCTGTGTATGTGTATGTCTTCTGGAGTTCTGGACCGCCTACAACAGCATCTGCATTTGAATACTTTCTCTTAGCAAACTCCCTTATCCTCAACTGGAAGCAGTCTCAAGCATCTTCCGAACTGAGAAATCAAGAACTCTTGTCCAAAGAGACTAGCTATCGAATCTGGCAAAAGTGACCCGGATGTTTCTGTTCTGCTGCTATTGCCTCAGGAGAATGACAAGCATGAGCTGGGGGCTCCCTAAGCTCCCCCCGCCCCCCATGCTTGCCATTTGCTGAAATCTGGCTTCAGTTCATTCCCCTGACCTAATGACTGGGTCTGATTTCAGCTATTCTCCCTCCCTAAGCCTCGAAGGCCAGGCAGGTCAGGATGGCAACCTGGGAAAAAGCCCTAAGGTCCTCCAGGATATTTGGAATTCTATGAACAGAAGAAACCATCTTTTGTTCTTGTTGGTGTGAAGGACCAGGATTCTTTTTTTTTTTTTTTTTAAATATACTCCATTGACTATTCACAGAGAGGAAGGGACTGGGACAGAGAGCTAGAAACATCGATGAGAGAGAAACATCGATTAGCTGCCTCCTGCATACCCCCAACTAGGGATGTGACCGCAACCAAGGTACATGCCCTTGACCGGAATCGAACCTGGGACCCTTCAGTCCACAGGCCGACGCTCTATCCACTGAGCCAAACCGGTTAGGGCAGGACCAGGATTCTTAACTCTGTGACTTAAACCTGTACTTAAAAAAAAAAAATCTTGTCATGGCAAGATGGTTGCCAGCAGTGCCAGGCTTACAACCTTACAGGGTCTATAGTCAGTGGATTAAAAACCAAAGAAAATGCCCTTTTCAGTTGTTTAAAACTCCCTGCCCTCCAACCTCCCTGAATTAGCTGTTTGTAGAAGATTGGTTTGCCCTAGATCACATACTCCTGCTACCCTGACCAAGGGGCTGCAGGGCTCTGGTAGGTCAGTCTGGGGAATAGGCTCAGCCTGGAGCCAGAGGTGTTAGCATATGGACAAAAGTGGAGGATGGCTGGAAACCCAGAGGGCAATGATGTGCAGTTATCAGGACGTGGGGATGGATACTGGGAGGACAAAAACAACAGATGTCGATAGCAGCGGGGGTTCTAGGAGAATACGGGAGGGGCCCCTAGCTAGTAATGCAAGGGGCCAATTCACTAATTTATGATGGGAGATATATGCCTGGTCATGACCCAACCAGTCATCCACCTAAGGCACTGCCCTCCTGCCAGTGAGTCTAGCTAGGGGCACGTTGCTTCAATCATATAAAATCAGAACAGGTGGAATTAGACGTTCCTCAGAAATATTTTCATCAAGCTATTTGTGGGCGAATTAAGTTCCGTTGTGAGGGAGAAAGAAAAAACTTCATGTACCAACTATATAAAGAGGATAGACGTTTATTCATCTTGTAAATGAAGTCCAGAGGCAAACACTTCAGGCCGGTCTGGTGGCTCAATATTCGTCATGAACCTAGGCTCCTTCTCACTGTTGCTCCATCACCATTCACACGCAGCTCCTTCTCTTTCATGGTCCAACTGACATGCCCAAGTTCCAGCCATCAAGCCCACGTTCTGTCAGTGGCAGGAGATGGACACACACTCTTTTAAGGACAGGTCCCAGAAGTTGCTCATGCCCCACTGGCTAAAATTTAGTTTATCTTCAATGGAGGCTGGGAAATGTGGTATTTATCTTGGGAAGAACAGGTACAGGGAGACAACCAGTCTTTGCCAGAATGTGGCGCCCTAATAGACAGCCCTTTCTTGGCCTTAATGAGTGGCCTATCTACAGGTTGAGGACCAGTCACCTGGGAATCAATCTTCTTCAAAAGGCAACCCTAGACCTTTTGGGTTGTGGATAGAGCCAAAGGGTCCCAGGTTCGATTCTGGTCAAGGGCACATACTTCGGTTGCAGGCTTCTCCCAGGCCTTGGTCGGTCGGTTGGGGCATGTGCAGGAGGCAACCAATCGATGTGTTTGTCTCACATCGATATTTCTCTCTGTATGTCCCTCTCTCTTCCACTCTCTCTGAAAATCAATGGAAAAATATTCTTGGGTGAGGATTAAAAAAATAAAAATAAAAAGGCAGCCCTAAATCTGTAAGACGTGTTATTCTTTGTTGCCCTCAGTTTGGATCATCACTCTTCTATTAGCATATTCTCATTTAAAAATGTCTAGTTGTAATTTAATTGCCTCTTAAGAACTTTTTCTTATAAGTAAAATTTCTCTTGAAAAAAAAAGGGGGGGGCATGTATGTGCTTCCCACAAGTAGTGAGACAATGCCACTGTATATAAAGTACTAAGTTTCTCCAATCTCATTTTCCATCGTAACAGCTTGCTGTGTGTTCTTCCATCTTCTTTTCATGATCATTCATTTTGACACATTTGTAGGTTTCATTTTCACAAAAACGGGTTCTCATGATGTACATTACTTTGTCACTTTTTGTTTTTGCTTAAATACATCACAGGTTCAGAGCTAGAGAGCTGACACACTCTTTTTAGCAGTTGTGTCATACTCGGGAGTATAGCTGTTCTGTAACTCGTCCAACCAATTCCTTTTGATGGACTATCAAGTCATTTCCATTTTCCTGTCATCACAGGCCATGCTGCAGCAAATTTCTTGTACTGATGATTTCGTGTACTTAGTGCTTTTAGTTCTTTGAGAGTCTTCGATGTAGACTGCTGGGTTAAAAGAAGCATTTAAAACTTTTTATTGATACAGCCAGATTACATTCTAAAAAAGATTGGAACAACCCACATTACCACTAACAATGTACACAATGTTTCATTTACCTTAATTCTTGTCAGCAGTGGAGGTCACTGCTTTTTGAAATTTTGCCATCTGATAGGTATTTTATTGCTTTGAATTACATCTCACTGACCGTGTGTACACTTGATCCTCTTTCATATGCTTATTGCAATGCAGAACATCTTAATGGTTCAAAGCAGACTCTGGAGTCACACCAGCTGAATTTGAGTCATAGCTCAAGATGTGTGACCCCCTATTACATGACGTGGGCAAGTTACTTTCTCTGAGCCTGTTTCCTTACCTGTAAAATTGGGATATTACCTTTCTCAGAGGGTAAGTTGTGAGGATTAAATGAGATAAAACTTATAAAGTACCTGAAACAATGTCTAGTACGTAGCAAACAAGTGAATGATTAGTGGCTAATACTGCTGCTCTTTTAGATTTCTCCTGAGTTACCTATTGGGTGTTCTCTATCAGGGTGGTTGTTTTGGAGTGATCAATTTGTAGGAACTCTTTGTATATTAGGAACATTAATCCTCAATCTGTCACTTGAGTTAGAAAAAATGTCCCCAGTCTATCATGTGTCTCTTATGGAACCGACTTCTGTTTTCCCAAATTTTCTGTTTATATAGTCAAATATGTCTATAATTTCCTTTAGGGTACATAGGCTTCTTGTTTTGCTTATGATCTCCCATCACGATTATAAAAAGTCTCCTAAAAATCTTCAAATATTTCATTTTAACATTTTAAATTTGTAGTTCTTCTGTTATTTGAGTGTGTGTGTGTGTGTGTGTGTGTGTGTGACCTTACTGTAGCTCCATTTATATAATTATATAGTTACACATATCAGATTTAATTTAGAAACTTCATGGAAAGAAATTTGGAAGAAAATACAAATTACAGTATTCATAGTAACAGGTAATAACGGGGTAGTTCTGAGCATCAATGGGTTTGGATTTTTCATAATTGATTTGAGAGTGAAGGAGGGAGGGAAGGGAAGAGAGAGACAGAGAGAGAACATAGATTTTGTTTTCCTACTTAAGCATTCTTTGGTTGATTCTTGTATGCGCACTGAGCGGGGATTGAACCGGCGACCTTGGCGTATTGGGATGATGTTCTAACCAACTAAGTTACCTGGCCAGGGCCCGGGCTTCAATTTTTTAAAATGGAAACTTCTTTTTAAAACTGTGAAATTCTTTTTTCCAAATGAAATATTACAGAAAACTCCAATATACAAAACTGAGTTATTATGTTTAAAGTGGTGAAAGATGGGGGCTTGAGGAGGAAGATAACAAAGAGCCCTGTAAACAAATTTCGGAATAAAAATTTAGATTATATTCTGAAATGACGGGGGAACTACTAAAAGATCTTAGGCAGGGGAGTGACACAATTAGATCTGTGTATCGAAGACTACGCTGCTCTGCAAAGAACAGTAAGACAACAGTAGAGCCAGTGAAACCACTAGAGGGGCATCACAATAGTCCTAGCAAGACACTGTTCTCTTGGACAAGGGTGATAAACGTGAAGAAGTATGTCTACATGATACACCAAGAAAATTTAGTGATTATTAGGAATGCCTGGGGTGAGAGAGTAGAAAGGGGAGCATCAAGAATAATGGCAATGTCCTGGTTTGAGAAACAGTGAAGGGTGGTGTCACTTCTCAAGAAGAGGGAACACTGGAAGCAGAGCAGATTTTGAGGGGAAAATGATGGGGTCCGTGTGAAGCATTTGTGTTTATCAAATGGGCGGGTAGCCAGTGAAAGGTGGACATTCAGATCTGAAACTCAGAAAATCTATTTGGGCTGAAGATAGGAATCTGGGCGTTATCAACATACAGTTGGAAACTAAAGCCATGGGAATGAAGTTTTGAGTCTATGAGGCAAGAAGGCCAAAGGCATAGAAGACTGATTCCGTTGGGGCTGACCGTAAGCAACAAAAATCAACCCTTGCCACACGATCTGTGTATGTATGGGGATACCCTCTGCAGCCATATGTAGAAGCCAGCTCAGCCATTGTAATTTATTGGAAGACTATGAGGCAGTTCATAAAAATTAGAGAAGCTTAACCAGGAACCTGGGCAACTGAAGAAATCTCAGTAACAAGAACTCCTATGCCTCTTACATATTATCTTCTGGTAGCATCGGAGAGGGGTAACTTCCCAAAGGAAGGTGAGGCGCTATTCTCAAAGGAGGTGGGGGAAGGATACTAGGTAGGCAAATGCAGCCGTCCATTAGGTTCTATCCCTTGGCTGCCCAGTACATGCATTCTTCATCATGAACAATTTTATAAATGCTTCCATTCAACATCCTGTAGAAAATGGACTCATCTCCCCAAGGGGGATAACTTAATTTCCAGTTATCACACCAAGTGTCAAGTCTAAGATTTCCAGGTGACATTCATTCTCCTCTAGTTTTTAACCTCATCTTGATAATCTACAATTTGTGGTCTTACTGATATATTTAACCATCACCAACACACCCATATACATGTGAGGCGGACACTGCCAGCAGAATGACTCAGGTCCAATAGAGGGGAAATCTGATTGGTCTAACTTGGATCATGCTCGAATTTCAGCCAGATGTGAGGGGCAAAGTACTGAGATGGAGAAAGAGGAGAGTGGGATAAAAAGACCAGGCAAAGCTAAGATAGATGGCTACAGGCTATTGATTTTATTTCTGCAATAAATTATAGGGCTGTAGTTGGTACTTACTGCCTCTTTCATTATAAGCTCTATATTTTTTTCTTCAGTTAAAGTGGTTTTTCTTTTATTTTACCAATTGGAAGACCCAAACTTTCATTCCTGAGATATACAGGGGTTGGGATTTTCCAAGTCTTTTGATTCCTCCCAGATATCAAAACTCTGCAAGTCTCTTTTCCGGTTAATGCCTTAATTCTCACAAAAGAGATCTTAGTAAAGTTGCAAATCCAATCAGCATTGTGATTTTGCAATTTGTGGAATCAATCTCCAAGTTGTAGTTTTGGAATTAAGCAGAGATTCATTCATCGTGGACACAGAAGGGCCTTGGCTTTTATTCGAAGCCTACAGGTAAATTTCTGGGTTTGAGCTTGTCATTACCCAATGTAATCCAAGTAGCTAACCATCCTAACTCAATGGTCGTGGCCTTCCTTATCAACTTCCAATTGTCTTACTGTCAACAGCTACCTAGTTATCCAAACACTGCCTGCAACAGGCATATGATTCCAAATGACAAGGGGAAGTATCTTTACTTGCTGTTTTTTCACTATAAATTGCTCACCACTTCCTCCTCCATCTAGGGATACAGAACAAGAGCTACTGCCTTTAATTCAGTCTCAGTGCAATAATCAATTCCAGGTCCTTCATGTTCCTGAGGTTCTGAAGCCTACTATTTAATGGTTATCAATTTCCATAATAATTATTTGGTTGCAAGCAATAGCAACCCTCTTTGGCTTACAAATAAAAAGGAAACACGCTATGAAGAGGATATATGGTACTCTACACAAAGGAAAATCTGGATAACCAGGCTTCGACAATAGGAATCGGCACCTGTGGGGAGTCTTTGCATGAACCCCAATATGCTCTCCTGGGGACACTACTATCAGAATGACTCAGGTCCTATCATTTTGTTTGTCACTTCTCTTAAGACTCAAAGTCCTGGTGGGAGGGGAATTTTGATTGGACAAGTTTGGGGCACAGGATCTAACCTCAGCCAGGGGTACAAGGCCAGAAAACTGTAATTTATAGCTCCATTAACACCACAGAATGGGAAGGAGTAGCAGTCCAGAGGAAAAGTGTGGATCTATCTCTAAAAGAAAGGGAAAATGATTTGGGGGAGGCCAAAAAAAAAGTCTACTAATAATACTATTTAAATGATGGGGAGAAGAACCTACAGTGGATTAATTGCCAGGAAGAAAATGGAGAGTCTTCACACCTAAAGGCAGTATGTCAAGATGCTGGGGGAAATTGTGCTGCTGAAAGTTCAGATATGATGCATATACAACAGACTTAGCAATAAAAAGGTTATTAACCTTGATTGCAATGAGATCAGAATAATCAGATTTCAAAAGAAAATGGGACTTTTCCCTCTCTCTGTTTAGTGTGAAAACTGTGATAGAGGTCTTCATAGATTAACATCAGTTGAGAACTAAAACAATCTTTTGATGACTGAAACGATGAAGTTCTGATATTCTGAATACACTTGGATATTTAAAGAGATGCGCTTGAAAAATTAAGGAACAATTACTGAGCTCAGTTTCTCAAACAAGTAAAGATGCAGCAATCTGTCAGTGTGAGTAACGGATGATGAATATGTTTATCAAAATACGAAGATAGAGGGTTATTTTAAATTATTTGATGAAACAGGCTCAGTGTAAGTAACTTGCCAAGGTCAAACAGTAAGCACTAAGCTTAATTTTTAAAATGCTTTACTTTTAAATAAAGTTTACAAGTAACCAGAGTAGTGAAAAATATTCAAATATAGAAATGTATCAAGTTTAAAGTCTCATGTAATCTACACTGTTCAAAGAAAGCCATTAATAGACTTTTCTATGTATTATAAACAAAGACAAATTTTAAAATAAGTTCATACGTTTTTCTACCAATAGTTTGTTTCACTTAATATAACATGGCCATTTTTCCATGTCCATACACAATAAGTGTACCTTGCTCATTTTAATCCACATGTAAATTTTCTTAATATGGTTAAATCATGTTATTTAAGCAATCCCTTACTGATAACAATTAGGTTTTCTCCTATATTTTTCTATCATGTAATTTTTTGCTTCTGTCTTAAGCACTGTCAGTTCCTTTTTCACTGACTTCCAGTTTGTAAAGTAACTTCACTGTAACCATGACCAATAGTTTAATACTTGGATGTGTCATTTCAATATTGGTAGGAAGACTATTTGGACTCAATTTCAAGCAACAGAAACCGAACTCAAAGTAACTTAAACAAAAGGGTATTTATTGGTTCACAAAACTGAAAAATCCAGAGGATATACTCGCTTCAGGCACGGATGGATCTAGGAGCACATTGTCATCAGGACTCAAGTCTCTCCATCATTTGGCTCCGCTTTCCTCTGCACTGGCTTCATTCTCTGACTGGCTCATTTTATATGGTGGACCCTGCTGGTTTGAGCTTGTTCATCCTACAAAGGTAAGCAACCTCAGTAAATACAGAGTTTCTGAGCTTTTTCTCTTCCACTGTTCAGTAAACTCCTAGGGTTGAGTATCACTGGATCAACTTGAATCACATGACCATTCCTGAATCCAATCAATCACTATGATCAAGGAGATGAACTATGCCGATTGATCAGGTCTGAACTTCACGTCCACACATGAACCCTAAGGTTAGGTCAGACTGTCTGGACTATGTGGACTGAAAATAGGGAGATATGGTTCCAAGAAGCATCAGGGAGTTGTTAGGAAGAGATGGAATAAATGCTGGCCAATTAAAAATAACTGATATCAATGATAACGCTGGATATTGAAAAAGCTTAATCTCTGCTCATAAAGTTGAATTGTAACAGCTGGCATTATTCTTTCTTGATAAAAGTATTCTGAAAAACACACACATCATGAGTATGTCCTGTCGTCAAGAAGCTTATAATCCATTTGTATGGAATAATCATGTCCAGTAACATACTCTGGATGATACCATAGTTTCAATATAAGTATTAAGAGTCCGAGAGCTCAATTATCTAGTTGACATAATGCAAGACGACTAGTCTCCCAATGGAAAGTAGTTCTGTGAGGCTATTCAAGTCAGTGGTAAATTTGAAATTCCTGGAAATCTTTTGTGTTCAAGTCTTTCGCCAAGTTGAACATTTCTCATTTCTGTGCTGTTGATGCTGTTGATTCAGACTCAACTTCTGTATTACTGCAGGACAGAAATTGACAGTGCTTTTTATCTGCTACACTCCTTCAGATCTGGTAGGAGGATCTCCAGGTGCTGAAAATGATCAAATATATATAGGCTGAGGCTTACTCTGCACTTAAAAAAAAAGCACTGATGCTGGTCAAAAAGTATACAGCACGGTCCTTCCTGTGGAGAATATGGAGTGAGGTGCAGGCTGCTTCAGTTCAAAACTCCTTGGTGGAATTAGGTATAAGATAGGCTGAGATCAGTTGTAGTCTGTTCCAGGACAGCAAGTTTGATTGCAGCAACGTGTCAAAAAGGCAGGCAAGGGCTGAGTCAGATAAATAGGTAAGTAGGGTACCTTCAGCAGGGCCAGCTATAGCAATGACAAGGGTATAAGGAAGAACATGTAGTTTAATATTGAAGTTCTGTAAATTAGTTTTTACCTGGATTACTCCAGGCTTAATCCATAGTGTTTATTCTGGATACACTTTTCAGATCTTAAATAGCCAGTCGGGTACAGCAGCTTTCACCTTCCTGCTCATTTGCCCAATAAGAATTTTCAGCTCAGAAGGCTATATTCTCAGTCCAGACGTGAGGTTGTTTAGGTGTCTGTTCCTACACCTGGGAATAATAGGGTTCAAGATTGGCACTACTTTCTTTGGTAATCAAAATCTCCATCTTCTATAATTCAGCACATCTCTGGGAATCAAACACAAGTCAAGGCCTCAAACTGGTTGAATGGTGCTGCTGGACTTAGATGAGATCTGAGGCATGGAGATAGTAGGTAAGAGCTTAGGTTTGAATTTTAGTTTTTGCTTTTTCAAACATCAATTCTTATACACAGTGTTCATTAGACTCTTGAAAGACGATCATCCTCACCTTAAGCCCCTCATTTTACTGAGTCTGACAGGAATAACAGGAATGACTGGCAGTGTAGATCAATGTCTTTTCCTGTACAGAAGAAAAATCTAGCTATTTGGAAGGTAGTAAAAAAAGTTGAGTTTGCAGATTTCTTCTTTACAAATAATAGTTGTATATACAAGCAGGATGGTCATTATTTTATCTTTATTTGTTGACGGTAAGCAGTCTAGAGTAACCAGGCTTAGGCCTAGATTGATGATTTGAAGACTAAGTCATGTTCTCATAATTAGTCTAGTGGATAAGAGACATATAAAGAAACCATTCCCAACATTTAACCAGTGCATTCGTTAAAGTAGTTGAGGACATCTGGCCCTTAAGTCAACTGTGAAGTAAATAAGATTTCAAAGTCTACTTGTTTAACATGATTTGGTCTGGAAGTTCACAAACTGAATCCTTCCTGCAGAAACAGGTAAGTTGTCTCAATGCCTGAGGAATGAAGGTGGCCACTCTGAATCAGTGTTAAAACAGTAGACAGGTAAAATTCTATGAACATATCCACAAGGACAAGGGACTGTGGTCTTGTGACATTAGGAAGCACAACAGGAAGCTTGAGTTTACTGACAAAATCCTTAGCTGAAGGATTTGTAGATTTTCTTTCAAGTCAGTCTACATTTCCAGCAAAAAGATTATACACAATTTGAGATTCTCAGCAAGTGCCTACCTCAAAATATCCCTAATATCTACAGTTGATGGTACTAGACATCAAGACCCATCTTAAAGGAAAAACATTCACTGGCTAGAAGAAAACTTCCCAAATGGCCACATTTTAAATCACATCAGAAAAGATGTTCAAAGATGGTCTCCTGTGGATCAGGTCTTACATGTAGTTAGAGCAGAGTATTCATAATTTTAGAGCAGAATATGCCAAGCAGATATGCCGATGGTGGAGGAATTATTTTAGCTTATTAAATGTTATTAGCTCATTTAACCTGGAAACAGCAGTTAAAAGTAAATAAAAACCAAGCAGTAGTATTACTGCCACTGATTGAGTCATAGTGACTTGTAGTTTGAGAATAAGATGAATGATAAAACCAGGTACCCTTTTAGTTAACGTTGCCAGAATTTGAATTCTGCTTTCATAGTTAATGGTTATCCCTTGCACATGAAGTAGAGTACCATGGTTGATGATGGGAGGTCCGATGAACAAGTTGGTCTACTATGGCCTCAATGAGGCATCAGTTTCAATACCTGGCAATTCAGGTATCCAAGGAGGATCAAGACTTCAGATTCACGTATTCAAGTACCACTAGAGCATCTGGTGTTTGTGAAAGAAGTTGGGTAAGGGGGTTTGTTGGTGTAGAGTACATATGATTTACTGTCTATATCCAAACCCAGGAATTACTGTAAGTCCATATGGGGGTAGAGCATGATTAATTTAGGTTCATTTGATACACTTTTGGCCCATATAACTACTTAGGGGCAAAGTTCTTGCACTTTTCTGTGTTTGTCCATAGTAAGTATTCCTAAGAATGTTCAGCACCAACTGAACATGGACTGTGTTGGCTAGAGGTACAGATCAGAATATCATTCAGGTCGAACATATTGTTGTCTAGAGCACTGTTTTTTCAAAATGTGCTCTGAAGAATTCTAGGTGCTGTAAAGAAGTCTCTCCTTAGGTGTCACCATGGCGATAAAGGAAGATGCTTGTGGCAGATTTCAGGACCCCCACTCTGCTTCGTCCAGAGCAACTTCACTTTTACTTTGGGCTTCCACACAGTTTTCGTCCAAAGGGCTTCATGGCCACAAAGCCTTTGGAAAACCAATGATCTAAGAATAAGTTGTTCACAAAATGCTGAAATACAAAAAATAGGTCACAGAAACCAGAAACTGTGTAAGCAAAGTCTTTGGTAAGCCAAGGTGTTTTCCTATTCATTCTTCCCCTAAGGTGGGACACATTATAGAATTATGCAATTTAACATTCAAGTCTGTTATAAATTCTCATTTCCTGAAATTGGGCTTATGACTATCAGAGAACAAGGTCTTAAATGACAACAGCACTGGGGTTTTTGCAGTCAGAATACAGCTGCAAAATGCATTCATTTCTTTGTAAATATTATTCCAAGAAGTCCATGCTAGATGACTTCAAGCACTGATAAGATCTCAGTGGGCCACAACTCAGAAATTCTAAGAAAATATCTCCTCATCCCTCCTCTCCATTTTTTCCACCCACTTCCTCTTTTCCCTTCCCAATCTTCTCACCCATCTGAGATGCAATGACCTTGAACTAGGTTTATAGCACAATTCTAGGGACAGAGAAATACATCACTGTATGTCATAGAATCCATCCAAATTTGGATGAATTAACTTTCCCCCAACCCCCTCCCCAGTATTCCCACAAATCTAGAGGTTTCTTTGACAGAAAATCAAGGTAATGGTCAAGATAAAGAATTCTCAGATGATGGAAACATACTAATTCAAAGCTGTTATTGATAAGAAAAAAGGGATGTGTGTGTCAAAGATGCAGTTTATTCCTGGGTCTCCAGGGCAATCTGTTGGCATTCAAGAAGCACTGGCTATGCCACTCTTAAGCAGTTGCCTCATTCCACTGAAAGGAATGCTGCAAGATGACATTCTGTTTGATTAAACTTAGAACATACCAGACTAAACAGCTAAATGATAGTTGTGTGTTTTTTGCTGCCTTATGATATCCTTTAATATACTACACTGCATTATCAATTAGAGAGGGGACACATTTTATAGTATTTTTACCACCTTACTGGGCTATGAAGCTCTGTATGTATGACATATATGTTGTGTATGCAATTACACATACATGAACAGTACTGATTGAAATGGATGGTACAAATACTAGTTAGGGGATAAAAGAATCATCAATAAGATCTTAAGACTTAACAAAACAAAGGCATGATTTGCACAGGGATACCCCAATCAATTAGGCCATCTTTGTGAAGACTACAAAGACAGACAAAAAATCTAACAGTAGCTTTGTTTCATGTTGAGTAGTGTTGTCAGATGAACATGTGTCTTGTTGACTGGACAATCTACCACCACAGAGTCTGCTCCTTAACCTTAGGGGTGTTTCCATGGAATTCTGGTCTAGGACAGCTATTACAGTATTACATTTATGACATCCTGTTGATGTCACCAGATCAGGAAGCTAGAACACTTTTCTGGGGTTCCCAACCTGCAGTCATTTTAACACTGTGGGTCGAGGCTAAATTAATTCCAAGGAAAGAACTGGACCAGGAGTCAGAAGGTTTGGCCTCTACCACTTGATACCCCTGGATAATCTTTCAAATCCCATTTCCTCATTTACAAAACAAGATTATAGTCTAGTGTGTGATCCTGATATTAACACATGTAAAAGTGCTTTGAGACTGTAAAGTGCGATAAAAACATAAGGGATTACCATATAGGTTCTACCTGGATGTCTCAAGTGGCCTTTTCTGGAATCTGATTGAAGCTTTGTGAGATGCTGGGTAAAGGATTCCTTTGTAAAATTCCTTACATTTGTGTGAAAAGTTCTGGTTCCTGAATAATCCCAAAGATGCTATGAGGACTTCACTAGGCCTTTGTTTTAATCCCAATGGGTCAGAATATCTGCTTTCTCATTCAGTAGGATACTACAGATTTGACGTGGAAAAAGAATAGCGTCCAGTGACCTGCATGGGATCCTCAAAACTTCATAAACATTTGAGATTGTGGGTTGTGGTCCAATGTTGTTCTCAAGATGTTACCATTCTCCAGACAATGTTGAGAACTAAGAATCCCCTGGGTCCAAATTTATTATGTGTCTCTGAAGGCTTTAACTGAAGAAACAAAATACACACTCATGGAACAAACTGAGCCTCTGTTGTGATGAAACAGTTCCAGCTATTTGGCTTGAGGAGTTTGACTTCACATAAAGGATGGTGCTCAATCTGGGTAGAGGAGGACAGGAATGGAGGTGAAGACCACATCATGATGGTTGAATGTCCCTTGGGTCACAGTGGTCCACTGGAATGGTATCTTCTTCAGTAGTAAGGTGACAGAAATCACCATGGACAGAAATCCAGGTACCAAATCTGTAGGCTGAGTGAACACAAGGAAGATGGTCAGAAAGTCCAGGGACAAAACAGGTAAGATAACAAACGCATGGAATTACAAACACAGGACTCTAACACTGGAGTGGCTCTGCAGTCAGCACATCAGCTGCCGGATGTGTACTAATTCTTGATAAGCCTGACTGAGAAGCTCACAGATAAATGAAAAAAATGAGCTTTATAATCAACAATCAGTGATGATCAGAACAAAGAGTTCTCTGGCAAAGATGGTTTCCAGACTCTTGAAAATAACCATCTTAGAAACTGCCCTCAGTCTTATACTTTAGGGGAGTAATTTGATTGTATTCAGGCTGCTGGGCAGTGGTTGGTGGGGAATAAAGAAGGGCTCCACAGGAACCACAAGAAGAATTGAATTTAAGTTTACATACTAACACCAAGGCAAAGGAGATATTGCCCTTCTCCCTTTCCAATGCCTTTCCTAAATTGTCTTATTCATTTTGACAAAATCTCGAATGGGAAAGAATAATGTACCTAGGTAATAAGGCCCTACTGCATGCATCCTTCTGTAATGCCCTATGCAATATATTAATTCCTCTCCGTTTGAAGTCTCCTAAAATCTTTTTAAATTCAGAATTTAAAAACATGAAACCAAGGAAGAAACATGGCCCATAACTAGTGATCTTTTTCCTAATCTAGAGTAACCAGGTTGTCACACGATGATTAAGCAAACACTTACTGAATGCTCATTCTGGGATAGCCTGCTCTCTGAATTCCTCTTTTCTATTAAAAGCTTCATCACATGTGGTAGTATGTGTGGGCAAAGATTCGAAGACCCTTTTTTTCCAAGGGGCTTGCTATCTGCAAGAAAGCAAATAAAAAAAGCATGCAAATAACTACTTTACAGGGCATCAGATACAAGGATAAAAGATACTGAGAAAATGGCCGAGTTTTGGCAGGTGAAGAACCAGAGGAAGACATTTCAGGGTAGAGAAGAGTATGAACAAAAGTGCAGAGATGGTCAAGAACGAGTCATTTGGGAAAATGGCAAGTACCGTAGTTCACTTTGGATGCAGTGTCATCAGAGTTTGCACTGAGGTCTGGCAGAAACTCAGGTCTTCAAATTCCCAGTAACAGCGCTAGTGGCATTGCTTGGTTAGTTGTCGTCTCTCTTCTGAAAGCGAGGTCAATAGTCCCCAAAGTAAACATATCCAGCTCCAGAGTTCCTGTCACATCCTCATAAACGCATCGAGGTCCCAGGTCTTGCAAATCTGGAGTCCATGCCGTGGCTACTAATGGGCATCGGCTCCAGCTAGTGCGAAACACTGTAGTGAAACCCTTTCAACCCTCTATCCTGGACATCTCGTGTTTTGTCACAGAATTTCAAGCTTTTGAGTTCCAGATGTTTGTGTCCCTCTTTTCTGCTGAGAAAAGCATCTTCTCACCACAATCAAGATTCGTTTGCAGTACATCCAGGTTTTATTACAAAAGACCAACACATTTCCCCCCAAATAAGTTATTTCTCTGGAAGTGAGATCATCTGTCTCTGCCCTTTAGGTAAAGGGAACAGTCAACTGATATTTTTTTTCAGACAGTTGTATGCAATAGCAGAACCGGGTAACACCTAACCAGACAAAATACACTTAATCGTGTGTGTTCGTTTGCTTAGAGTTGCACCACTCCACAAAACAAAAATGTTTGAAATCCAACTGTTCAAACATTTCTATAGTGTTTGCTGGGTAAAAGCAGCTGACAATTAACAAAGAAGCAAAAAACTGGCATTTTTGGCCACCTTAGCAACACACTTGCAAGCAAATAGAATACAAAGCAGTCCAGGAAAAAGTTAAGCTTGGGAAAACTTCCAAATCTACTGATTCTGAGGTTCAGCACAGGTTCAAACGCAATTTTTCAGAAAATGTTAACCTTCAATTAATAAAGATAACCCCCCAACATCTTCAGGAATTCCATGCCTGGATCAGTCTGTTCGTTAGCCAGCTTCCGAAAAATCCACCTGCACCATTAATTAGCTAGACTTGGCAGCACCATTTAAAAATAAGCCTGCTCACTACCAACCACATAGACTAGGGGTATAAAATAGGAGCAAGTAACAGATGGCAAACATGGTCGTGAAAAATGGTCAATGAAAGAGTCAGAAAGGTAGTCAGGCACCAGTATCAGCAGCAACACAGTTAATGGGCCAAAGATTAAATAGGCTTCTTGATTCCAGAGAACATATCCACTCCTAGTTTCAGCTGCTTTATACTGGATGCCACTGTACCATATGCATTAGCCACCCTTCGGGCACCCCCCCATGGGGAAAGGAAAGGACTCAGGAAAAAAGCCAAGCAGTGGAGTGTTGTTACCCCAATAATCCATTATGCACAGAAAAGCTCACATATCCCAGGGATTCAAACAGGGGCTTCAAATTGGTTGTGAAGGATCTCAAATGGCATCTAGGCCTCAGTTTCCCCCCTGTGGCATAGAGAGATTGTGGTTAACTCTTTGGGGGTGACATCTCCCTTGAAACCTTGTTGGCGATGGATCCTCATCCCCCTAAAATGCACATTCCCACTAATTTCTGCATACAATTTCGGGGAGTTTGGGGATTTCCAACTCCAATCCAAGGTTCCTAGGTTCAAAAAATCGATGGATTGGGCAATGGCTGTTTTCTTACAAATCAGAAAATTTTACAAATAATAATGATCCCTTATGTACACTGACGCTTTACAAAGCGCTTTTAATCCCACAAACATCGACAGAGGAGGAAACTGAGGCGCAGATTACAGAGGGACTTGCCTAAGGTCACTCGGCCAGCTGGTGGCTAGGCCCGGAAGCAAACCCAGCTCTTCCGACTCCGGAGCCCGTTTCCCGGCCCGGAGCTGCCGCCAGGGCTCCCGCCTCTCACTAAGGCGGCATAAGGAGGAAAAGGCAAAGTAGAAAGCCCACCACCAACCATCCCCCAGCCCCTTCCTGTCCCTCCAACTGGGTCCTTGCAGGCCCCGAAGGGTGGCGCCAGGCCTCCAGGCCGGCCCCGGCCGCCCCCGCTTCCCCGGCCGCGCCAAGTCCCGCCGCCGCCTCCCCGGGAGCGGGGCGGAGCAGCTGCCCGCCACCGCCAACCACCCGGACGACTCCTCGTCGGATCGCAAACGCATAGGCCGCCGCCCGAGTCCTGCGGACGAGAAGAAAGACTCGGCGCGAGCGCCAACGGCCACCGGGCGCGCGCCGCGGCGGCCGGGCCTGCGCCCCAAGAGCTGGATGCCAGAGCAGGAGAAAGAGCCGCCAACCGATCGCTCGATCGACCGCGCGCCCGCTCCGTCGCCCTACCAGACCGGGGAGGGGGGGAGGGCGCGCCAGGGCTTCTTCGAGTTAGGGGCCTGACTCCCCGGCGACGAGACAAGATGGCTCCTCCGGTCCGCACCGCAGCTACCGTCCCGGCTGCGTCGCTCGGCCCGCCCCCGGTACTGTTTCTTTAAATGGCGGAGAGGGTCACGAAAGCAGGAAGAGAGGCGCGCTCTGTCACGTGACAGGGGCGGGCCCAGCGAAGAAGATCCGGTCACGTGGACTCATTTTGCCTACCAATCAGGACGCGTCGTTTCAGGGCGGGGGCGGGAGGAGCTGCGGCTCTGTGATTGGCTGAACGCGCCGCGGAGGCCTCGGGGGTTCGGGGCGTCGGGGAGTGCGCGAGGGAGCCCGATTCGTGTGCATAGGCGGAGACAAAGCGGTGGCTGTGGTGGCCGCAGAGGCGGCTGTGAGGCAAACCCTGAGGGCCGAATTTCGTGGTGCTGAGTCCGGTCATCATCTCATTCTGCGCGGCGCACGGAAGGCTCGTGTCTGGGCGGCGGCGGCGGCGGCGGCGGCGGCAGCGGCGGACGCGGCGGCAGCACATGGTTCCAAGAACAAGCTGCGGTTGTTGGGTTCCAATTCCGTGGGGAGGGACAAAGGCAGCCGCGAGCGCCGGGCAACGCCCCGTCGGGTGGTGCGCTTGCCATTGCCCTTCATCCGGGCTCTGAAAGCTGGGCCCAACTCCTCCTCTGGAGCCGAGGCCCGGGAAGGGCCTGAGGGGCCGAGGCCGCAGTCTGAGGAGAGTGGGGGGAGGGGCGTGCCCGTCTGAGGTGACTTGGGCGGCTTCGCTGTGAGGCGCTTTAGTGGGTCATTGTGAGGTAATCGAACTCTCTACCCTTAGGAGAGCGGGGTGGGGCTCTGAACGCGGGAGTCCGCTGTCAGCGGTTAAGAGAGATTTCAGTTGGGAGTTCGTGAAGCCCTTACTTACCAAACTATCGCCATCTAAACCCGAATCATGCCCACCAGGCTGGGGCCCATGTAAGGATCCTGGGATCATTGGTGGCGAAGACATGGGTTATTGTCGGGTTTTATAACAGAAGTTGTACATTTCCGGATTGGGAAGTTCCCTGGAAGAACGAGAACAAGAAGAAAACGAAGAAGGAGCAATAATAAAACCGCCCACTCCAGTACCATCTACTTCAAGATTATCCACATTTCGACTCATTGAACTATCTCACAACTTAACCGGAAAAGCTCCTAAGACTACAGGTGTAGGACAATTCTATTCAAAATATTATGCCATAGTCTGAGAAGATAAAAAAAAAATACTTAAAGGAGGAATCAATTGTAGTTTTAGACATCTCTGGCTATATTTTGGTTAGGTTCGCAGTAAACTTGTTTAAGGAGCACAGACTTACCAAACGTTCCTGGAAGAAATCCTGGAAAACCTATTTCATTGTAAGGCTGTGTTTCCCAGTTTGTAGGTAAAGGCCCGAACCTTACTGCAATCATGGCTTTCACAAATTACAGCAGTCTGAATCGAGCTCAGCTAACCTTTGAATATCTGCACACAAATTCGTAAGTATCCTGTAGGTTCCACTATCGTCACCGATAACTCATTTCTTGATATTAGTATGGAAACCCTCCCAGGAAATTTCGCTTTTTCACTTTTGGGGATGAGCCTTGAGCTCTGGAAGAACAGAGATCAGTGAAACATTTCTTGCTAATCCAGAAGAATATGACCATTTATTGGATCAAAACTTACTTGTTCAAATGCAAACTAGTTATTTGAGGTCACTATATCGAGTTGTTTCTGAAGTGTTTGATAGGAATCCAAGTACTGTTCTTTGAATCACCAAAAGTTGGACTATTCTAGCATATTCGCTTTAGTGACAACAGCAAAAACTGTTGGGCTATAACAAGTTTTTTTTCTTTCTAACAAGGGGGGAAAAAAAGAAGACATTCAAGTGACAGCTTGTGAGAAGAAAGTATTAATTTTTTTCCTCCAGCAAACAGTTGGCTTTATATTCCTTGGGAAATTCGTCCCCACATCCGATACTGTTTTCATATGCTAAGCAGGAAATAGCAACTTGTTTAAACCCATGATTTAAATAGCCACTCTCCAAAATGTGTGCAAATCTCAGAACACATGGTGTTCGATGTTCTTGGGTTCATGAAGAGATTACCATCCAAATTGGTCTGGAATGTTTCAGGGTTAATCCTTATGTTCACTCTCTTGGAAGTGATTCGTTAGGCTCATAACTACTTTGTGTTTTAATATGGTAATTTGTCACTTTTGAGATAAAGGTAAGTATTCTAACATTTTAGTATGTGGAGAGGTGATGAGCAGCTAAATGATGGCCCAGAGATCTGAAGAATCACCTTCAAGGCTGAGAATATAGACTTCAGTTATCCATTAATAGTATAATTTTATCCTTTTATGGGAAAGGACTTAGAAACAAAACCAAAACCCTAAATTCCAGAGTCGTCTTTGTGATCATGTCTGTAATTTTTTTGATTGCTATTTTTCCTATCAAAATTTTTCTAAGTAGAGTGAATTGTCAAACTATGAGAAGTTGGTTTTGTTTTATTTAAGAAGCTTATTGAACTAGAGTGTTTTAGAATAGGTACTGTAAAGGTTACCTACGTGAATTCTTATGGTTGGTGAACTTGAAATCCAGTTAGGTAAGGTTGCTGACTAGTTTATAACATAGCCTTGCTATCCTTTATGTTTGAACTGTCACATTCGGAACCAGCAGTTGAAGTACACTAGATGTTCACAGATGATCAGGCTTTGCAATGAGGGGCCAAATTTGGAATAGCAGACTGTTTGATAATCTTGGAAGAACATGAATGGGACTTCTAAACTGGGTTCTTGTTCCAGCTTCCCCAGACTTTATTTGATTATAAAATAATAGTAATAATAATTAATTGCTTCATGCCACTACTATTTTAAACATGGCTGAAAGTAATCTTTATAGCAACACTGCTGGGATTATTCCTATTTTGCATCTGAGGAAACAGGTTAAGTTTCATGCCAAAGGTTACACAGCTGCTAAGTGGCAGATTTTAGGCACTAAGATTTATCTGGCAACAGTGGTTAGTGCTTTTAACCAATTGGCAATACTGGCTCTAGTCAGTTTTACCATTTTTATAAAAAAATATATTTTTATTGATTTCAGAGAGGAAAGGAGAGGGAGAGAGAGAGAAACATCAAAGTGAGAGAATCATTGGTTGGCTGCCTCCTGCATGCCTCCCACTGGGGACTGAGTCCACAACCCAGGCATGTGCCCTTGAC
The DNA here is from genome assembly GCF_000147115.1 of Myotis lucifugus. NCBI lineage: Eukaryota > Metazoa > Chordata > Mammalia > Chiroptera > Vespertilionidae > Myotis > Myotis lucifugus. The sequence continues at coordinate 146,457 of NW_005871665.1, forward strand.
CGGAATCAAACCCGGACCCTTCCCTCTGCAGGCCAACGCTCTATCCACTGAGCTAAACCGGCTAGGGCCAATTTTACCTTTAAGGTCTTCTTTCCTTGTCTATATAGGAAAGGGTTTACTTCTCACTTTAAAAGTCTTCAATTTTATCTCAGCCTCTAATTTGGAGGATCTGGGATATTTGTCTCTGCTTATTTCTTTTGCTATATTATCCTAATATATAAAAAGCCAGAGGCCATCATGACCGAAACAACTGGACAGATGACTGAACAGCAGGCTGCGTAGGGCAACCAGGCCGGCAGGGGGGGGTAGTAAGGGATGACCAAATGACTGAACAGCAGGCTGCATGGAGTGACCAGGCCGGCAGGGGAGGGCAGTTGGGGGCGACCAGGCTGGCATGGGGGCAGTAAGGGGTGACCAGGCCAGCAGGCAGAGGCTGTTAGGGGTGAATAGGCTGGCAGGGGGGTAGTTAGGAGCGATCAGGCAGGCAGGCAGGTGAGCAGTTAGGAGCCAGCGGTCTGGAATTGTGAGAGGGATGTCCAACTGCCAGTTTAGGCCCTATCCCCAGGCAGTTGGACATCCCTTGAGGGGTCCCAGATTGGAGAGGGTGCAGACTGGGCTGAGGGGACCCCTCCCGTGCATGAATTTCATGTGGTGGGCCTCTAATAACTTAATAACAATAGGTGGACAGAGCCAAAGCAAAGAATTGAACCTCAGTTAAATCACCAAAGCGATATTGGAGAATTTTCTGTGAATTTGATTTACCAGCGTTGAACTGGAACCACCTGCTTGCATGGACATTTGAGGTTGGATGTATCATTTTGGAAGCTCTGGGATATCTGGATTACATTGAATTTGTCTACTTTTGAATATGTCCACTTGTGCCAGAAGAAAATATGAACCTAGAATAACAAGATAAGTTTCTGGTTTGTAACTAATTTAAAGAGATTTCTTTAATGTGGTGACCTGACTGGAAGTTCACTTCTAGAGGAAACAAAATTTTAAAGTAAAAAATTTTTATTGTTTTACAGAGAGAGAAACAGAGACACAGATATCGATTTGTTCCACTTATTTTATACATTCATTGGTCACTGCTTGTATATGGTCTGACCAGGGATAGAACCCACAACGTTGGCATATTGGGACAACGCTTCTAACTAACTGAAATACCCGGCCAGAGCCTTAAATTTTCTTAAGCTGTGACTTGATATTTTTTTAAAAATATGTATTTATTGATTTCTGAGTGGAAGGGAAAGAGAGAGAGAAACATCAGTGATGAGAGAGAATCATTGATTGGCTGTCTCCTGCACACCCCACACTGGGAATTGAGCCCTCAACCCGGGCATGTGTCCTGACTGGGCATGTGTCCTAACCGTGACCTCCTGGTTCATAGGCCGATACTCAACCACTGAGTCAAACTGGCCAGCCTTGATACTCTTAATGGTAGATGTATCTCCTCTGTGTTAAGTGGTGCAGTGTCACCTTCAGATAAGGCGAAATTTGTTCTACCATATCGTTGTCTTTGTTTTGTTATAATGTTAAAAAGATCTTTTTAGGTTGCCTGACATCTACATCTACAATACAGTGGGGCCTTGACTTACGAGTTTAAGTAGTTCCGAGACTGAGCTCGTTAAGGAGCTTGTTAACTCAAATTACTCTATCAACTCAATGCAAAAAATCGGCAGAGAGACAGCTGGTACCTCAAAAAACTCGTTAGTCGGGACACTCGTAAGTCAAGGCCCCACTGTATAGCCATATTGTGAATTATGAAATGGCCCTTTCCTTACCTCCTATTTAATGTAGATTTGCAAGCAGAACCCCAACTAGAAGGATGGAAAATCATTGTGATGCAGTGGAAAGATCATGGGCTTGAGAGCCTGCCAAGCTTGGATTTGATTGCTTCTTGGCTATGTCCTTGGGCAGAGGTCAAATTCTCTGAGTCTTCATCTGTAAAATGGGGCTAGTTTGACAATGTTTTTGAGTATTATGTAAAGTAATGGTTATAAAATAATTAGTTCATACATGATACATGGTAAACATTGAATGGGTGACGATTATTCTACTTATAGTAGCTTATATAACGCCAGAGTTGGTAAGTATTGTAGCAATTTGCTGTTTGGTGCTAGTCATTATGCAGTTAAGTTTTTAGTAAATTCTGGACCATCTGTTAAAGATAGTAAGCAACTATCTTGATTTTTAATTTTTTTTTAGATCTACGGTAACTACTGGTAGTTATTCTCTTGGTTACATTAGCATGAAGGTTTAAGCAGGCATGGGAAATTCTTAGGATACGTGAAAGTCAGGATAATTTGTTTTAATACTGGATATTGCTAGTATGAGATGATAAAAGTTAGGGTTTTTAGATTAAAGGAGTTTCATGCTGTTACTGCTCTTGGTGGTGGCTTTGTGACTGATAGTAAAAAGTTCATGAGCAATCTAGGTGTACTGGTCGTAGTAATGTTCCTTTGGCATAAGATGCATAGCTTAAGTCACTCTGCAGTACTGCTAAGTGGTCTGATAGAGCAGGATGCTTAAATATAAGATGCCTGCTTTCTATGTTCCTGTTGGCACATTTTATAACTTTTTATATTGGCCATATGATATTTTTGGGTTGTTCTATCTATATTGGAAGTGAATATAAACTCAATTCTAGAGACAATATTTCTTATGATTTATCTGTAAAATGTAGAGTTTTTACTCTAAATATATTAAAGCAGTATGAATGTAAAATGGTTGCTCTAGAATTTCTCTAGATTATTTTGTTTCGATTAGGGCAATTAACTATTGTCAACATATCCAAGTATTTATATAGTTTAAATGCAGGACGAATATGAATAGGGAGAACATTTTCTTACATAATGAGTAGATTTTCCTATGAATTTGTCACTGGAAATGCTGAGCTGCAGAACAGTTTCCTTCACAGCACAAATGGTATAAAAGCCTTGATCAGTTGAAAGTGAGAGCTTGTTAAAAATCTTTCTTTTTCTAGATGGTTGATTTTTCTTGAATCATATGTAAGGAATTGTTAGGTATGTGAAGAAAAGAATTTCCTTTGATAGTTACTCAAATATCTATATCTCAGATACTAACTAAAAACTAGTGTATCTCTTTGAGTATTATTTGAAAAAAGGAGAACTTGTACAGTTGGTATGTTTTTGGTTCTTACCATTTTAAGAGATATTTTGAACTCTGGCTTTAGTATTTGATAGTAGGATCCATCATTAATCAGTTGGAAGGCTGGAGAAAATGCAAATGTTGTCTCTGAATTTATCAACAACTAGAGGCTCGCTGCATGAAATTCATGCAAGGGGCTTGGCCCTCGCAGCCCCGGCTTTGTCCAGAAGGACGTCCAGAAGGTTGTTTGGCTCTCCGGTCTAATTAGCATATTATGCTTTTATTATAGACTAGAGGCCCGGTGCACAAAAATTTGTGCGCTCCGGGGGGAAGGGGGGGTCCCTCAGCCCGGCCTGTGCCCTCTCGCAGTCTGGGACCCCTCAGGAGATAACGACCTGCTGGCTTAGGCCTGCTCCCGGGTGGCAGAGGGCAGGCCCAATCCCTAGGTGCAGCCCCTGGTCGGGCTCAGAGCAGGGCCGATTGGGGAGTTGGGGCGCCGCCCCCTGTCATGCACAGAGCAGGGCGGATCGGGAGGTTGCGATGCCACCCTCAGTCATGCTCAGGGTAGGGCTGATTGGGGGGTTGGAGCACCACCCCCTGTCACACTCAAGGCAGGGTCGATGGGGAGGTTGCGGCGCCACCCCCTGTGATGCACAGAGCAGGGCCAATCAGGGGGTTGGGGCGCTGCCCCCTGTCACTCACAGAGCAGGGCCAATCAGGGGGTTGGGGCACTGCCCCCCCCCCCCCCCCGTCACGCACAAAAGAGGGGCCATCAGGGGGGTGGGGAGCTTCCCCCTGTCACGCACAGAGTAGGGGCCGATAGGGGGAGTTAGGGCACCGCCCCCTGGTACACACACAGCAAGGCGGATCATGGGGTGGGGCGCTGCCCTCTATCACCCCCAGAGCAAGGCGATCAGGGGGTGGGGTGC
>NW_005871665.1:150596-193684 GCF_000147115.1 Myotis lucifugus
GAGCAGGGCCCTCAGGGGGTTTGGGAACTCCCCCCCTGTCACTCCCAGAGTAGGGCCGTTAGGGGAATTAGGGCCCCCCCCCCTTTCACACACACAGCAGGGCGGATCAGGGGGTTGGGGCCCCCCCCTCTTTCACCCACAGAACAGGGCCCATCAGGGGGTTGGGGCCCCCCCACTTTCACCCTCAGGGCAGGGCCGATGGGGAGGTTATGGCTCTACCCCCTCACACCAAAAGCAGGGGCCTTGGGGGGGGGGGGGTTGGGGCCCCACCCCCTGTCACACACAGAGCAGGGCTGATCAGGGGGGTTGGGACGCCACACCCTGTCACACACAGAGCCGCAGGGCGATCAGGGGGGTTTGGGCGCTGCACCCTGTCATGCTGATCTGGTGCCAGGAGGCCTCGCAGCTCCGCTGATCCTGGTGCTGGGAGGCATATTACCCTTTTACCATATAGGATAGAGGCCTGGTGCACGGGTGGGGGCTGGCTGGTTTGCCCTGAAGGGTGTCCTGGATCAGGCTGGGGGTCCCCACTGGGGTGCCTGGCCAGCCTGGATGAGGGGATGATGGCTGTTTGCAGCTGGTCACACACCCTTCAGGGTGGGGGTCCCCACTGGGGTGCCTGGCCAGTCTGGGTGAGGGGCTGAGGGCTGCTTTAAGGCTGGCGATTGACAGAAGCTCCCAACCGCTCCTTTTTTTCTTTTTTTTTTTTCTTCTGGGCCAGCTTTAGCTCTGGCTCTAGCTCTGAGGCTTCCGCTGCTGGTTTGTTTGCCGTTCTATAATCGAAACAATGTATAACTTCAGCTCTGAGATCCCAGCCGGCTATATTTGTTAGAATGTTTCAAACTGCCAGCTCAGAGGCCGGCAGCGCAGGCGGGGAACGTTGGAGTCTGCAGTCACTGGAGCAAGCAAGCCTCATGTTCGCTTCAGTGCATGGCTGCCGGCCGCCATCTTGGCTGACAGTTAATTTGCATAAGGATATACTGATTAGCCAATGGGAAGGGTAGCGGTCGTACGCCAATTACCATTTTTCTCTTTTATTAGTGTAGACTAGAGACACAGTGCACGAATTCGTGCACCAGTGGGGCCCCTCAGCCTGGCCTATGGGATTGGGCCGAAACCGGCTCTCCAACACCCCCGAGGGGTCCAGGATTGCAAGTGGGCACAGGCCAGGCCAAGGGATCCCATTGGTGCACGATCAGGGCCCGGGAGGGATGAGGGAGGTTGGCCAGCCGGGGAGGGACTGTGGGAGGGCTCCAGGGTGTGTCTGGACCATCTTGCTCAGTCCCAATCATCGGCCAGACTCGAGCAGCTAGCTAACCTACTGGTCAGAGTATCTGCCCCCTGGTGGTCAGTGCACGTCATAGTGAGCAGTTGAGCAGCCTCAGCATATCATTAGCATATTATGCTTTGATTGGTTGAATGGACAACCGGACAACCAGACACTTAGCATATTAGGCTTTTATTATATAGGATTGTCACAAAAGGCACCTTTTTTGATGTATCAGTACACATCACAAAAGTATTCCTTAGTTACATTTTAAAGATACTTGTTAACTTACCTGAAATATGGAAGTGTGGAACAGCATTGATAAGTGTGGAACAAGGAAGACCATTTGGAATGATTTTTAAAAATTCTAAATGTACAAGGCACATTTCTAAACAATATAAAGAAAGCAGTGAAAACAGCCAGAGACAGTTTGTGCTTGCTCTTTTGAGATCTTACTATTGAATTCTAAACCTCTCTCATTTTCATGTGAAGTGATCAGAAATATGTATTGCTGCCCTAGCCTGTCTGGCTCAGTGGATAGAACGTTGGACTGTGGACTGAAGGGTCCCAGGTTGGATTTCTGTCAAGGGCATATTTCCCATGTTGCAGGCTCGATCCCCAGTGTGGGGTGTGCAGGAGGCAGCTGATCAATGATTCTCATCATTGATGTTCCTATTATATCTCTCTTCCTGTCCCTCCCTCTCTGAAATCAATAAAAATATATTTTAAAAAAAGAAATATGTATTGCTGAGAAGGCAAAAGGGTATTAGAATAAGTTTTCCAAACTATTCATATTCAACATTTTCCCTAAAAGACCAGATACTTCATTCTTTAACTTAGAGTACAGAACACTAATTCACTTTGTAAATTCTGAGTTAGGAAAATGACTGGTTGAAAGCTTAAGAGCAAATGTTAGGTTTATTTTTAACTTACGTTACCTTCAACAAATCACTTTAATTTTCTAGCTTATTACTTTTTATCTCTCTTTTTTTAGTGGAGTAATATACAGAATACTTAAAAAAAAATTCAATTGGTAATTTGAAGAATTTAGCCCAACTGGTGTGGGTCAGTTGGTTGAGCATAGTCCCATGTGCCAGGAATGTCACCAGTTCGATTCCCAGTCAGGGCACATGCCCAGGTTGGGGGCTCGATCCTCAGTATGGGGTGTGCAGGAGACAGCTGATAGATGTTTCTCTCATCGATGTTTCTATCTCTCCCTCTTCCTTTCTCTGAAATCAATAAAAACATTAAAAAAAAGATAATTTGAAGAATTTAATATGATTTTAAAGACTTAAGAATTTTTAATAATTAAAGGTATGGATGTTTTATACATGTTTTTCTCTTAGAAAATGTTTTTTTAATGTAAAATAAACAATTTGAGCCCTACTTTCTATTTGAATTGGAGATAAATTTTCTACTTTTTGTTAAAATTTATTTACTGCTGTCACTTTTGGATTAGCAGCATATATTCACTGATCTCATGGGGGAAAGTTCTTCCTAAAATTCTCAGAACTGGTAGTTTTAATTCAAAATTTGCATTTGTAAAAATTTGAATATTTACCTGAGGAGGAAAAAATCAGTGTTTTTAGCAGTTCAGTTTTGGGTATTTATTTTATAAACATTTTAAAATTTGTTTAAACAATATAGTTAGTGATCAGAGATCCTAGATGCTGGTTATTTAATAATGGTTTATTTCATTCTGAAATATTTGAAAATTTTAGTATATCTACTGGCTGAAACTTTGTATACAAAAAAAAATTAGCTGGGATAATTTGGTTATTTTTGAAAAAAGAAGTCCAAGTTTCTAGGTGGTTCTGAGTGGACATGTCCTACTTTTATATCTAATATCTAATGAATACTATTATGGGAAATTATAGAGAGTGTATTTGGAGGAATAAGTTTAAGGATAAATCTTACCTTTTTTTCCCCATAAATATAATCTCTATTCAGTTTCGAATAACATGGTAATTGTATACTTACCAGCCCAAACTTTGAGCAGCCTCCAAGGAGTAGACCGTAAACTTCTCTCCTCTGAAGGGGTTAACTTTAACAAGGGCCCTAAGAGACCATACCATGCTTTTGTCCTAGAAGGAATTGTCCTTAGAGGGTCTTGCATTCCTTTAATGTGTAGAAAGTTCTGTTTTTTTTAGCCAGAGTAAGAGAAAGGAAGTGGATTTTTCTCTTCTTTCTTCTCCACTTTCAAATGGAATATTTGTGCTCATAAATTGCACAACATTGAATGGATTTTCTTCTTTCACTAGTAGATCATACGCAAGTATTAGTAAAGCAAAATGCTAACAAGATGTCCATTGAGCATGCTTAGAGATATGCAGAAACAGCTGGTTAAAGCAATGAAAAATAAATTACATGTATTTTTCTAGGCGGAATATGAGTAGTAAAAACACTGCTTTTAGCAATAGTATACATAGGAATATTTTAATGCTTTGGGGTGGGTTTCTCAACATAGTAAGAATAAACATTTCTGTGTAGATATCAGGACTTAATACTTAAAGGAAATTAGGGAGATGATGAAGTTTAAATTTCAGGAGTATAAATTGACAATGCTCATCGTGATTTTAGATTGTTTCCTACAAACTTAGTATTTTATAACCTTGATTTTTTCCCCATAATTCTTTTGCTGATTCTGTTTATCATTTTAGAACTACTCATGAATTCTTGTTCGGTGCTCTTGCTGAACTGGTTGATAATGCAAGGTACGTAGTCTTCTGCAGGCATGTAGTATGTGCTTGAAAACATTTGGGCCATTGTGACCTTTGCTCTCTGAAGACATGGGAGGAAGGCAATTCTGTAACAGCCATGACTCACTCCTAAGAGGCTTGCTACCCAAAAGAGTATTTTTAATTGCACATTAGTTGATAACTCCACTTTATTTGATTAACTTTAATCCATTCATTCCTTGGTGTTCTAGCATAAAAATAATGAACTTCTAACCTCCAAAGCTACCTTCCCATGTGTGTTAGAGCAAGATAATTGTAGTGAAACACAGGGAATTAAGATTGAAATTTAGGAATCAAATTAATGAGACAGACAAGCTTTGATTTAATTGGTGCTATCAGGAGAGTACACTATCTAATGTCTTTAAAATTATTCCAGAGTTTTGTGTCTTCCCAAAGTGTTTATTTTATTGTCAGATGACTCCAGTGGATCAAAGCATCTTTCAATTGTGAGCAGCTGTGCTTGGAAGAAATTATTCTTTAGCACTGTGTTATATGGACTTCTTAGTGCTGAAAGCCTATCAATGTTACTGTATAAGACTGAAAAGTTTTAAGTTGGTTCAAAGATAAGCAAATAAAAATGCAAAACAGCATTCTGTTTCTATTATGAATATATTGTTTCAGTCTTGTTTCTGAATGCAAACATAAAATTCAGACATTGTTTATTGACTAGGTGTTGATGACTAACAAAGGAAGAAGAGGATAAGAGTTAATAGTAGAAGTACTAGTACTTTTAAACAGATCCCCAGTTAATGAGCTTGCTGATAATCTTCTATGTCTACCTATGTCTATACTATAAACCTATACTATTATTACTTTCATTATTTTCCACCGGACTATTCATAGAAGTGTGCCAGCTAACAAGTTATTTTACAAAAAAAACAACAACACACACCAAACTCCTATTTTGTTTCAATCCTGATTGACTCATAATTTTTGTTCTTTTTAAAAATATTGTAATCGCTTCTTGGCCTTTGGCTAAGAAAAAGTGTAATATTTGTTCTTATCAGTTTAAAAATATTGTAGTTTAATGGAACTATGCTTGAATTTACCACTTGTTAGCTTAGTGAGACCATGGTGTGTTGTGGCTAACTTTTTTTATATATCATGGTGAACTGGAGATTCTTGGGAGTATGTGTTCTTGCTTATACATTTTGCCAATTTTTCTCACATTTGAAAATGTTTTTATGTATTTGGGAATAGGTACATGTGGAGTTATATGGTTTTGAGTTGAATTTTTGCATTTAAAATCAATGAGACTGCATGATTTCCTTGCTTGCAGTTGCCAAATTGGGGTAGATTACTTCCATACCTTTATGGAAGCCTTCATTGATGACTGAACTTGCATATCAGCTGGTGGATAGAATATAGTGGGTACCTCAACTTCCTTTACTGGTTAGGGAGGATAAGGTTATGGGCTTGTGAATCAGTCTGCTGCCTGTAGTATGTATACCATAGGACTTGATTTTTTTCATAGGCCTTAGAGCAGCTTATTTTCTTTTTTTCTCAATGTCTTGGTGAGAAGGGGAAATGCACAAGTTATTGGCACATTTTTATTTTTAGTTTTAGAGATTTTAGAGAGGGAGGGAGAAGGAAAGAGAGAAACATTGATGTGAGAGAGAAACATCGATTGGTTGCCTCCCACATGCACCTCAACTTGGGATCGAACCTGAAACCTGGGCATGTGCCATGACCAGGAATTTAACCGGTGACCTTTTTGGTGCACAGGACCATGCTCAACCAATAGCCACACCAGACAGGGCTGGAACGTTGTTGTTGTTGTTAATCGTCACCTGAGGACATTTTCCCATTGATTTTTTTTAAGTTTTATTTTATTGTTTAAAGTATTACATATAGTATTACATATGTCTCCTTTTCCCCCTATTGACCTCCCCTCAGCCAACCTCCCTCCCCCGTTGATTTTTAGAGAGAGTTAGGAGGGAGCGGGAGAAACACAGAGAGAGAGAAACATCAATGTGAGAGAGGCACACATCAATTGGTTGCCTCCTGCATGCTGGGGCTGGGGATCAAGACTGAAACTGAGGTACATGCCCTTGACAGGAATCGAACCTGTGACCCTTCAGTGTTCGGGCTGACACCCTGTGGACTGAGCCAAACCGGCTAGGGCTGGAACATTTTTTATGATTGTAATTGATAGAGAGAAACACGGATTTGTGTCAGTTCTTAGTATCTAAAGGGGAATGTTTTTACTTCTAGATGTTTTCACTATGAAATTTGTATTTAAAAATATATATCCAGGCTCTGTCATGTGATTATTTAAAATAATTTGGAGCTGCTCTAGGTGTTTTACAGTCAGAAAAGGAAAATAGTGTTATCAGGTATAAAAAGTATAGCTTTAATGTATGTAGAATGACTGTATGAATTCCTGAAAATAGGTTCAAAATAGTACCCATTTCATAATACTGTGCATAGGTGGCATTTCAGATTCTCACTTGGATCTTGATTTTTTTTCCTTTTAATTTTGCAGAGATGCTGATGCCACCAGAATGGATATTTATGCAGGTGAGACACACATCAGTCTTTTCTTCTAATGCCCAGTTCCTTTTAAATCACTTATTGCTATGCCTAAGAAGAAATGAGTGTGAAATAACTGATTTCTGGAGCCCGAGGATATGGCACAATTACTCTAGGTCTTAGGTAGAAACAGGGCACCCTGGTTAGGCATGTAATAGAAACCAAGAATTAGTTTACACCAAGAAACTAACACAGGGTGACCAGATCTAGATCTATTCAAAAAGCCACCAGGAGGTTTATAGGGCCGATGGAACAGGGTAGTGGGGAGTGTAATAACAACCACTAGTGGTTTTATTGGTTGGAGTTAGCAGGTGACCAGGTTTATAGCATCTGCAGCCAGAGAGACATCTTGTTGGAGGCCAGTTTCTCCTTCCACCATGGCGAAGACCAGTCCCAGCTTTTATGTCAGTTGCATAAAACAGCTGGGTAACTGGGTTGGCACTGAGGTTTGCAGAGATGTTTTCAAGCAAAGGTGTCAGGTAGGAAGGAAGGCTGTTTTGCTTGGAATTTAAAGATACTGAAGCATGTACTGCTTTGCTTATTTAATTGGCTCTGTTGTTTGGCGGTAAGAGCCCCCCCCCTTTTTTTTCCTAGAGGGAGTGCAACAGTGGAAGAATTTTTAGTCATTATCATTGGCCCTTTTTTTTTTTTAAATAGTTTGCTTTCTGCCTGTTTAATGTTTGTGCTAGCACTTCTTTTGGATCATTTGAATGCTAACAATCTGAAAGCAGAATAGAGGAAGACAGCTTTTAAATCCAAATTTGGATAGCATGATCTGTTTTTCTGAAGTCTTCTGAAAAGTTTGAGGTAATATTTTGAATAAAATTGACTAGCTTCTCAGAATGGATCTCCGATGGATCACCTGGGAGCATGCTAGAAATGCAGATTTTCAGGTACCACTTCAGACCCACACAATTAGACACTCTAGGGTGGAGCCCAGAATCTTTATTTTCACAAGTTCTTCAGTGATTTGTATGCACACTACATTTTGCTCTAGCTGATACTTTTCTTAGTCTCCTGCTTACCTGATCGGCTACAGAGAGTAGAGTCCATTGGACTGTAAGCTTCATGGAGACAGTGATCACATCTGCATTGTTCACTGCAATTATCTTCATCACAGAGTCAGGCACAAAGGAAGTGCTCAGTAAATATTCATCGAATAAACCAACGATTGGGATAAGCATTGTAGCTAGGTAAAGATGCCACACTGCCTGCTTACAGGGTTGAAGAGGTTACTGCTGTGTTGGCTAGCCTCTCTTGGCCCTGAAGTAGTGTTGCACATGACCATGGTTCTGGACACTATTAGCTGCTTACACAGTGTCGGTCACTGTGTGGCCAGGAGGATCCTCCACATGTGGGTTTCTTACCCTCATAAAACAAATGAAAAATCTTTGAAATGAAGTCCCTGAGCCAGAAAGGGATCTCAGACCCACTGTTAAGGGTTGATTGTGTGTTAAAACAGCCTGCAAGTCCTGTTATAAGAAACACAAGGGCCTAAAAGTAACTTCCTAGGTAGCATTCAAGAAATGCCACCAGTGATCTTTGGGGACTTTTGGAATGCACTTGGCTCCAGCCAGGTTCTAGGTCCCAAAGCAGTCTTCATGTACAGCTCATGGCTGAAGTGCACAGCAATGGCCCATGGCCACTTTTAGCACATTGTTACCATGGTCTGTACCTGGCCTGTTTGCGTCTTCATGACACTTTGCTCCTTCTAGAATAAACTTGGAAGCCTTTTTGCACGTTACTTGCACTTGCTCCTGCTTGCTAGGTCTCATTTGGATTCTCTAGAGACCTTGATGAGAGGCTTTGCCACGAGGAGAAATTTTCTTATCTACCAATAGTACTTCCAGGAAGGTCCTTGAACTTTCAAGAAGCACTTGTTATTAATGTTTCAGCAGAGTTTAGCTTCCTGAACACTGAGTGATACTTGAAAATCTGTGGTTTATAGTACTTCTGAAATAGCATTTTAAATTGCACTAACTAGTCCATTTAATGGAAGGCGGTCATGACTCACTTGAATCTTTAGCCTGAGGGGAGGACACGCATTTTAAACAGATTCCTCAGCTTAGATAATTTTATGAAGTTGGTGAACTGCAGCTTAGGGGAGAAAAAGATGTATTCACTTAGGAACTAAGCTCAGAGCAGCGCTGGGCTTGTTCCTGTGGTGCCTTACATAGACCTTCCTTTTAGTAGAAGTTCTCTCCTGATTCCAGTGCCTGAGCTGGTCCTCCTTTGCCCACCTCGTCCTCACTGGGTCAGAAGGCAAACTCTTGGAAACTCTAGGGTGGGCCCTTTCCCTATTTGGGGATTCCTTCTCCAGTGTTGACTAGTATCACATGACCCAGACTCGGAGTAACCACTTGCCACTGCAGAAGACAGCTCCCGAAAGAAGAGCGTCTTCCACTCACTGGAATGGCGGTCATAGCCTGTTGCATTCCCTTCCTGTTAGCCGAGAGGCTCTCCCATGGCTGCTCTGTCACTTACCCTCAAAGGACTCTTCCTCCTTGCAGTCAGGCCTATCCAGCTGGGAACCAGGCACTTTCGCGGCACCTGTACTATTTCGCTCTTGGTTGAGGAGTCATTTCAAAGACCCACAGCAAACAGAGGATGCGATGGTGAATACAGATAGCCCAGAAACTGGAGTTAGCCTGGGGATAGTCGCATAGAGACGTAGGAATTCATCTTTGAGATAGCAGCTGCCACCACTATACCCACAGCATGACTGGCTTGATCACTTTGAACTTAACCTACAAAGGATGTGCCATGTTGGGTTTGAGCAGTGTTGATAAGGTTTAGCATGCAGTAGTGGGAGTGCTTCAGTGTCTTGAGGTTCACAGCAGAAGGTAGCGTGGAAATAACCCAGATGGAGACAAGCAGAGGGATGATTGAGGTATGTGTGAAATACATGTGTAGTCAGTGGCCCTGGGTTTGGTTGGATACTGGGCCAGGTATTCTGTGTCCTCCATATCGAGTCTCTCAAGCTTTGTATGAACTAGAAGGAATTGGAGAAGCTTTGGGATTTCCACTCCCAAGGGCCCTAACTTATACTAGCTAGGTCTGTTATAAGGAGAAGCTAGGTTTGACCTGACCTTTTTGAACTAACCTTCACACTGATCCCCCTTCTTACCCTACCCATGCTGCCGCTCTCTGGAGGGTAATCACCCAGTAATGACGGCCTCTTCTTTTATAGAAAGGCGAGAGGATCTTCGAGGGGGATTTATGCTTTGCTTTTTGGATGATGGAGCAGGAATGGATCCAAGTAAGTAACCATTTTTATAAATACCGGCTGTGTTAACTTGTTTTTTTGTGGCCTCATTTTTGTGACTCAAAGATCCAGCAAGAGAGAGAGGAGTGTGTTGCAACATCTCAGGCATAATTCCACATGTGGATTTGCTGGGTCTTGTCCCAGCATGGGAGATAGCATCAGAATGGCAGCCTGAAGTCAGTCAGATTACCTGTCTCTTGACATTATATTTATCAGCTTGCACAACATCCCAGAGCTGAAACTACAGGACACACACACACACCTTATTACCATGTTTGGGTAACAAAACAGGGTCATAGTGATGGCTAAACTGAAACTGACAGGCCAGTTAGGTGTTGTGTCCAATTGCCTCATGGTTGTGAATGTCCTTGGACAGAGGTTTTCAGTAGACACACGGCCCTACTTGGGGTTAGCAAGGCTCAGACCTTTGGTTTTTGAGGAGCCTGGAAAAGAAATGCAGACTTTTCACTTATGCTTGCCATTTTAGACGATGCTGCCAGTGTGATCCAGTTTGGGAAGTCAGCCAAACGAACGCCTGAGTCCACCCAGATTGGGCAGTATGGGAATGGGTTAAAATCGTAAGTATCCTGGAAGCCTGTCACAGGACTCAAAACAAAATCAAGCAATGCTCTCCTGCTTCTGTCTCATGAGCGCTATCTTGTCTCCATCACTGTAACTCTGTAACAAGGAAAGTCAGAAAGGAGTGGATTGGGGACTTACTGTTGTTCAGCCTTGTGTACTTTACAGAACAAAAGTATGGATGCCCAAAACCAGTTGCGGGAGAAGCTGTAGGTTTCTCTTGGCACTGTGCCCTGTACTGTACCTCTCTTCCTGTTGAAAATGTCTTACCCTGTAGTTGAGGTGTGGCGTGATAGTTTTGTGGGATTGGGATATATCTGAGACAGGGAGGAAGTTGCTTCATGGTGCAGCAGTGTTCCCTGAGCACCTGCCATATGTCATGCTTTGTGCTAGGCATTGGGGACCCAGGGTGAGTCAGAGAGACCCAAATCTCCATCCTAAAGGGCATGGTCTCCACTTGCATGCCCCGCTAGGCCCTGTGGCAGGGACCTACCTAATGTCTTCAGATCCCTTGGGACTTCTTTCTCAGACCTTGGTTCCCACTTGTTTGGTGTTTGGAATGTGTTCTGGCTTTGAGTGAAGCCCCAAGAGAAAGGTTTCTATTTCTGAAATGCTCACTCCCAGCTGTACGTATCCTTGGATTGAATAAGACGCAGTGGAATTGGAGTTTGTACAAATGGAATTCTGTGTCATGTTTTCAGTCCTGCTGTGGAGACGTGTTTTCTTTGAGAGAGAGTGGTGGTTTGGCCAGTCAACAGCATTAGTTGTCCCTCACATGCAGTGTGCTTTGGGTGTGTGGGCAAGAACGAAAGTGCTTCCAAAGACATGGTACCTGGACTTTTGATTTGTCTCTTAGGACAGGAACCAGATGGTATCCACAGGCACTTACCATGTGCCAGGCACTGTGCTAAAAGCTTAACTGATCTTGTTCAATCCTCCCTGTGGTCCTGTGAGGTGTCGGTTCTGTTATGCTCATTTTCAGATGCGGAAATTGAGGTTTATAGGGGTGAAATGATTTGCCCAAAAATATAAAGGTGCCCAAGTGTAGAGCAAAGATATAAACCAGAATTTCTGACTGCAAATTGTGTCTTTCACTTAAGTCAGACAAACTAAAATAAAATCCAAATCTTACCTCACTTAATTAGTTATTTGAGCCTCAGCTTCCTCCTTTATAAATTGGGATTATATCATACATACCAGTGTGATGGTAATGAAACCCTGACTTGCCCCCTGGATTGTAGGCCCGGTTTCTCCTACCTGTTTTATCAGTTCCCTGGCCTCAGATAAACATTTCATCTCTGAATATCTATTTCCTAACCTAGGATATAGGATTCTAATCTCTGACATTCTCCCTTATGGAGCAAGTTTTAGGAGCAAATGAAATATGACTCTAAAAGTGCTTAGAAGATCGGAAAGGAGAGAGTACAGAAGTTGAGGGTGATGTCGTTAGCATATTTTTAGTAGAACAATTGTAAAGGACCCATTGAGATGGAGCCATCTAGTGTTCAGAGTGGATTCATTTTGATACCAATTCAGAAGTTGAAAAGGTTTTCGGAGGAAGTGATTTGTGGTGAGAATAGGGCTGAGAAGCAGGGAGCCGAGAGAAGTGGCATCTTGGGATTGTTGCTATCAGGTTCAAAGACTGCGGAAGAACGTGGCACAAATTGGGAGTTTTTGCCAATTTAGGGCAAGAGTAAGTTCTGGCAGAAGGCAAGGTACCGTGCCTCATTTTGCCACCCAGAAGCTTTAGGGAAGGAGGACTGTGAAATTGCCGGGAAGGAGCATTGCCAGAACTTCGGGAACTGGAAGAGGAGAAACAGAACTTGGCAGCCCCCAGGGTGTCTCTGGATAGTGTCCTGGGAGTTGTCCGGAGCATTTAGGATAATGGGACATGGCATTCATTTGTGTGTTTGGCATACCAGTCTGGTTTGTATTTGTACATAGATGAGAGTAATAAGGCTCCTTATTGCCATCGCCTCCCTCGGGCATGACGAGGACTAATGAGATAATAGCCATCAAGTCCCAGAAGCTGCTCAGAAGAAAGGAACTAAATAGCCCCATTGTTGAGTGGGGAGTCCTCCCATGGGTGCTCACGCTTCTGCCGGACAACTGTTCCGTGCCTCCCGGGAAGGCCTGTCCTGGCCTGTTCCTCAGCTGGTTTCACATGGCCGGACAGGAAGGAAGCAGTCAATTCCTGGAGGCACATTGCCCAGGAACTAGTTGCATCCAGAAGCAGGGACCTGCCTGTGTCATAATGAGCTGGAGGGGGTCAAACGGTTCTGAGACAGAAGATGGCTGTACTTACAGGACCCGAGTCAATTATAGGCCCCCTCGACAACTGTGATCAAGAATTATATTTTATATGGTTAACCTTGGGATCGTACTGTTTTTTGTTTTTTTTGTTTTTTTTTTTGTTTTTGAAGACTTGTGAGCGTAGGTAGTGGGCTGTTCCCTTGATGGTGCTGCCATTTGATGAGTGGATGCTAGGGGAGTTTGTGTCAGTGAAGGAAGGACAGGATGGGAATTGGTTGTGGTTAGCATGGACGCTGATGTGTTAAAGGTATCAGTTACTGGACTGAAATCTGGAGGGGATAGCAGCCCTTGTGTGGCTGGGATGAACCTGGCGCATGGGCAGCAGGGTTACATTGTGGCAACGCCTGGGGGTGAGACTAACTAGAACTGATGTTAGCAGTGAATGTGCCCTAGAAGGGTGGTGAGAGAGCCCTGCACGGCGGGTAAGTGTGGTCGAGAAGGTTATAATGGAAGAGCAGAGGGAGGAGTGTCAGGTGGGAGGAGTGGGGACGAGGCCTGTGGAACTCGGCTCAGGGTCCTGAGACCGCAGGAGGCCTGTAGGAGAGCGCTCCAAGGCAGTCCGGTCACGGCGGGTAGACTTGCTCCTTTCTCAGATGAGCTTTCGAGTCCCTGGTAGAATGACCCAGTTCTGCTTCCCTTTCAGAGGCTCCATGCGCATCGGGAAGGATTTTATCCTCTTCACCAAGAAGGACGACACCATGACCTGCCTCTTCCTGTCTCGCACCTTTCATGAGGAGGAAGGCATTGATGAAGTAGGTCCCCTCCACTCCACATTTCCTGGGTCTGCCCGGGCTGTTCTCATAGGTCAGACGGCGAACCTTTTGAGCTCGGCGTGTCAGCATTTTGAAAATCCCTAACTTAACTCTGGTGCCGTGTCACATATAGACATTTTTTGATATTTGCAACCATAGTAAAACAAAGACTTATATTTTTGATATTTATTTTATATCTTTAAATGCCATTTAACAAAGAAAAATCAACCAAAAAAATGAGTTCGCGTGTCACCTCTGACACGCGTGTCAGAGGTTTGCCATCACTGTCATAGGTCATTTGCAATGCTGGGCTCATTGGGGTTGCAGGATTGCAGCCACGCCCCTGTTAATTGGGTTAGCTGGTTGAATGAATTG
Organism: Myotis lucifugus; assembly: GCF_000147115.1. NCBI lineage: Eukaryota > Metazoa > Chordata > Mammalia > Chiroptera > Vespertilionidae > Myotis > Myotis lucifugus. The sequence goes on from NW_005871665.1 coordinate 164,418, forward strand.
GTGGAGGGGTGAAGGCAGATATCTTAACGTGAGAGGAAGTAAAACCTGAATGCTTCAGGCCATCGAGTGGCCGGAACCAAGATTTGGATATGCAGCTCCCCTAGATCTGCAGCTTGAATTCAATCTGGTGGGTGTCAGTATGGAAAGTTGTCTTATCGAGGGGAGGATTTGAGGCTTCCAGGACTGTGGGTGGAAACCACAGCTGCAATAATAATAGGAACAGTGCTGTCTTTCCCATATTATGGTGATTTTGTGGAATGTGCTATGAGCACATTTTTCCTTCTTCTTTTGTTAATTCTCAGCCGAGGACTCCCTCCCACCCCCCACCCCCCATTAATTTTTAGAGTGTAAGGGAAGGAGAGAGACAGAGAGAGAAAAACATCAATGTGAGAGAGACACATCGATTAGCTGCCTCCTGCACATGCCCCGATTGGGGTAGGGGATTGAGCCTGCGACTGAGACCCTTCGGTCTCCTGGCTGATGCTCTAACCACTGAGAAAACCTGCTAGGGCAGCACATTTTTCTTTTGAGGAAATGTGTTTGCTCTAACCATCTATGTCAGAAGCTACAAGTCAGATACCTATAGGGCCTCAGTAGGTACTAAAGCTGGTGAGCATGTGGAAAAGATCAGTGTATGTACTTCGCTAAATGGCAGCTGGCGCTCAGCCTCAGCTGATTATTGCTATGCTGGAAGGAAGGCCTACAGAATGTACAGTGTTCTGTTTTCAGATGATCTGCAGAGCTGATCTGGTGAGGCCTTGCCCGCTCATGGGATGGGGGGTGGGGGAGTGGGGGGAGACGTGGACTAGAGAAGGCCTTGGTCTGCTAGCTTTAGACTAGACTCTGATCTCCTTTCATATGTGAGAAATGGAGGCAGAGCTTGCAAGAAGGGGCTGAGAGTACCTGTAGAGAGAAATCTATGGCTCTCACATCAACAGGTAGGTGAATTCAGTTTCAATCTAATTTATTTCTGTTGGTGAACCATGATTAGATTAAATTTATACTAGCCCTGTTTAGATGTGCACCTAAATCATCACAGATTCATTCATGTTGGGAATAAAAGGCTATCTTTTTTTACCATCTTTACTTGGTAAGCCAGCGAGTTAAGCTTGCCTTTGTGGTGAGTGTCAGCATACCTGACGTGAGGGGAGCCTGCAGCTGGAAAGAGCAGGCTCCTGGGAAAAGGCAGGCAGGAGAGCTCAGCCCAGGCCGGGGTCTTCAGGAACCATCTGCTCAAGGCCCTGAGGGCTGGGGGAAGGGGCTTGGCCCGGGGGCCACCTGAAGGGAAGTGTGGCCTCTACAGAGCAGGAAGGCCAGGTCAGTCTTGACCTCAGGGCCGTGGTGAGTGTGTGGGACTTGATTAAAAGCAGCTGTAAAAGGCAGTTAAAGAAGGTGTGGCAGTGTTAGGTTTGGGGGTTTTTTAAAGATCAGTTTGGTTACCGTGTAGTGATTGGCCTGGGAAGATCGGGGTGTTGGAGTGGGCCAGGTGAAAGACCTGGCTGTGTGTAACCTGAAGGGACTCAGAGCAGGGAGGGAGCGAAATAGGAGCAGTCTTCCTCTCTAGCACGTGGGGCCACAGATGTGGTGTTTGACTGATGGAGGGAGGAAAGGGGAAGGAGGGGTCTGGTTGACTCAGGTTCTGGTGTGGCAGTTGGGCCTGGCAGGCTATCTGGAGCCGAGGAAGAACGGCGGAGGGTGCAGCTGGGAGGGGAAGAGTATTTTGTCCTGGACACTCAAGGTTAAGTCTGGGTCTGGAGTGGGGGGGAGGCCTGGCTCCCGGATTCTTGGCAGCAGATAAGCTCAACTAAAGGAGCTCGTAGAGTGAGAAGAGGACCTGGGATCTCAAGCACGCGGGCATTGAAAGGCTGGGAGAGGAGAGAGTGCCCGGAGACAGGAGCGGCCAGAGTGGTAGGGGAACCAGAACAGAGGAGAAGTGTTCGGATGGCACGGGTGGGTGCCAATGGGAATGAATGAATGCCCACAGTGGAAATAATGCCATTGTCACCTGGGACTGCTGTGAAGAATGGGAGGTGCAGAGTGAGGTACAAACTCACAGAACACAAATGGAGCTCAATTCCCTGGTGAAAAAACTAGGTTGAAATTTTTTCCTTACTTGGTGCTAGAAGGTCACTGTTTTGGATTGTTACTGCAGTGCGAACTCAGCCAAGATTTCAAAATAAACATTTTTGGCTGCATCGGAATGTGTGCAAACCAGTCCTAGGGTTGGATACTCTAGGCAGGAAGCTTCTCAGAAACCAGCAAAATGTCCCAGAACTCTAACAGTTTATCACCCTGGCACTTGTTAAAGTACAGAGCTCTTTTTCCTCACGTTGGGCCATGTGATGGCCACTGTCCTGAGAGGCTGTCTGGGGGTGGGGGTGGGGGGAGGAGAGCACACTGAGGCCTCTGGGGAAGTGGCATTTGAGAGGGTTTTTAAAGAAAGAGTAGGATTTCCCCCCAGCTTTATTGAGGCATAATTGACAAGGGTAGAATTTTCTAAAACATACTTTAGACATAAGATTAAATTCCATACATAAAGAAGAGTGTGTTAAAATGTATGTACAGTTTAGAGAATAAATAAAGCAAACACCCATGCAGCCACCATCATAGCTGATGCTAGAAGTCCCCAGTGCACTTCCACCAATCAGGTTGCCTGTTGCGCCTCTAAGGAACTGCCCTAAGGTGACTGTGATGACTGTTTCCTTGTTTTTCTTTATAATGTTGTCACTTATGTGTGCGTTCTTGAATAGTTTAGTTTTGTGCATTTATGAGTTTTATATAAATGCACTCATCATAGGTTATTTTAATTTTGCTTCTATCATGTAACATTGTGGGATTCATCTGTGTTGATGGTAGTAGCTGTTCCTTTGTTCATTTCCATCACTGCACAGTATTCCATTGTATAAATATGCTACAGTTTAATCCACTTTGTAGTGGCTGTTTTGCTGTTCTTAGGTGTTGGCTGGTACATATGTACAAAAGTTTCTCTTAGAATATGTACCTGGGAGTGGAATTGCTGAGTTGTAAGTTATGTGTATGTGTAATTTCAGTTTCACTACATAATTGCAAATATACTTTCCTTAGTGGAAAGAGTAGAATTATTACCAAACTAGGAAAGTGGCCAGAGACATCTCGAGCAGGGAGCTGCCTTGGCACAGGCCCCCAGGGCATAGCCCAGCGTGCCCCAGGGGACCTAGTGATGTGAGGCCAGATCCTGGGAAGGGGCAGAAGCCACAGAGCCTCTGGTGCCAGGCTGTGGAGCTTGGGCCGCACGTGTGGGGAGGGATAAGATGAATGAACGCACACTTTAGGGGAAATGTCTGCCTGTGCTCACTCATAGGTGATAGTCCCATTGCCCACCTGGAATGCTCGGACCCGGGACCCTCTCACAGACAACCTGGAAAAGTTCTCCATAGAGACAGAGCTCATCTACAAGTATTCGCCCTTCCACAACGAGGAGGAAGTGATGACTCAGTTCATGAAGATTCCTGGGGACAGTGGTAAGTAGGCTTTGAGCCTGCATCACCTAGAAGCCTTGGCTCCAGAGCCACGGTGTTGTGGGAATGTGCAGGGGGCGCCTGGCAAAAAGGAGGGATTTCTGTTCCCCAGGAACACTGGTGATCATCTTCAATCTCAAACTCATGGATAACGGAGAACCAGAGCTTGACATAGTCTCAAATCCAAGAGACATCCAGATGGCAGAGACTTCCCCAGAGGGCACGTGAGTATGGCTGGGAAGGGAGGGAAGTCCTGGAACTGGTATCCATTTTCTCAGTTGGGAAAGCTCAGGAAGTGACTTTAGGGAGAGAGGGGAGAGCTCATTCGCTGGATTTCCCAGTGTTAGAGTTCATGAAGCTGGGAACTCCACATCATCTTGCCATAGGCAGAGGGATGAATAGGCCAGCAGGGCCTCAGCTAAGCCAAAGGAAAAGATGATTCCTTGCTCCACCTCCTTGATTTGACAGAAGAAACGGAGGCCCTAGAGAGGGGAGAGGAGTTGCCGGGTCCGTGGTGGGCAGTTGTAGGGCCGGGCTGGTGTCTGGGTGCCTGTGCTGGGGACGGGAGGGGCCAGGATGTGGTGCCAACACTGAGGGAGCACACTTTCAAGGTGGCAGGAGAAGTAGAGATGCGAGTGGGGAGGTGGGAGCCTGCTGAGAGGCGGTCCTGCTGGACCCTGGGGGCGGGTTGGGGGGGTGACCGCACTCCTTTTTCCCGTCACCTCCAGGAAGCCGGAGCGGCGCTCCTTCCGTGCCTACGCTGCCGTGCTCTATATCGACCCCCGAATGAGGATCTTCATCCACGGGCACAAGGTGCAGACCAAGAGGCTCTCGTGCTGCCTGTATAAGCCCAGGTAGGGACCTGCCCGCCCTGCCACGCTTTCCCAGGACGTTTTGGAGAGATGCTAGACGACAGGTTCGGACAGTGTTGACTGTTGGGGCCTTTACCTGCCTGTGGTTTACTGTGGGTCCTGAGGGAGGGATAGAGGTGGCCAAGGGCTGTGGAGATTGGCTGGCAAAGCTCATTGAGTGTGAGTGCCCTCGGCCACGTGGAGGGTGCCCTCCCTGGCACAGTGAGCTGTTGGAGCCTCTTGGCTTCAGGGCCGAGGGGCCTGTAGACACTGCACAGGAGAAAAGCAAAGACCCTGGCCGATTACTGAGGTTTGTTTATGCCGTGGGATTAATAACAACTGGGGAGCACTGAGCTTGCTTATCAAAGTGCATCCGGAGGCAAGCGGCAAGTAGAGTACGGAATTGAGTCTCTTTCTGAAATAAGCTTGGCTCTGGCTCACCATGAGGGGCCAGGACAGTGCAGCTTGGGAGGAAGCAGGAAGTCAGGGCGCTTCCTGAGCTGCTCGGGTTGCCACCCTGCCCCCTACTCCTCGGGCCCTTAGGCTGCCTTTTCCCCATTCAGGATGTACAAGTACACATCAAGCCGCTTCAAGACCCGGGCAGAGCAGGAAGTGAAGAAAGCTGAGCACGTAGCACGGATTGGTAATGTCCCCTGTGCGGGAGGGGTTAGGTGGGAGTCGCCTGGGACACGAGCTTATCGCCAAAGCAAGATCTAGGACAAAGCTCCATCCACCACTGGGGCAGCTCCTCCTGCAGCCCTGCCCGTGCTGGCCAGTCCTCTCAGCAGTTTTTCTCCCGACACTCTCTTCTTCATCTAAAACACTGTCAACTGCTGGGCTTGCACCGAGTGAAGAATCCCACAGTGCCCTCTGGCCCAAATATTTGTGAAATTGGTGTTTATGACTCCAGGGCAAAAATCTCAAGGTCTGTCCTGATAACAGGGCTTCCTGGCTCTTCATGGAGAATGATTGGCTGAGGACTCATAGCTTCTAGCTTCTGCTGAGGGTTTAACTTGGGTTGCCTTGGGCAGTTTTTGACCTGTTTTGATTCACTTGGAATGTTTGAAAAGCATGTTTCAGATGTAAATAGTACCAGTTTCCTTGAGTCGTTGATTTTCCTTTTTGAACTGACCGTGCAGTCCAAGCGGGGCCGTTGCTCACCAGCTCACTTGTTCCTCAGCAGTGTGTACACACACACACACACACTCACACACACACACACTCACTCACACTCACTCACACACACACCACCACCATCCTTGTCCAGTGGGAACTTCACGGTGGGATCCAAGAGTGATTACTGAGAGTTTTAAGCCTTTGAATCCCTTACCATGGTTTCTTCTGTGTTTCAGCTGAAGATAAGGCCCGGGAGGCGGAGAGCAAAGCACGGGCATTAGAACTACGCTTGGGTGGAGACCTCACACGGGACTCCAGGGTGAGGTTCAGCCCCATGCAGCTGTTCTCTAGCATTTCTGGCCGTAGGACCCCACAGCTGGCCTTGCTCAGCCCAAGACAGTCAAGAACCCCTTGCCTTAAAGCTGAAAAATGGGATGATGTTTGCATAACCTCTATTGAACACACCGTATGGTAAAATCTTGGCTAATCATTTCAACATCCCAAAACCGCATGAGGTATGGACACTTGTATCCTCAGTTTATGGAAAGAGAAATTGAAATGAAAAACAGCACTTGTCCCAGGTCACACAGCAATCTGGGTCCGAGCAGTTCTCTGATCTCCCAGGCTGACACACACCTCTGTAGACTTTCAGTTGTCAGTAAGCCCGGCAAAGGGAAACACAGCTTTTGAGTTTGCCCCCATTGTCTATAGAAAATAATAAGTCTCCAGGGGTGGTGTTGCATCCATGTGATGGGCAGGGGGAAGTTTTAGATGTGTTACCATGCTCCCTGCTGTGGCCGGAGCACCGCCCCTCACCTGGTGCTAACGCTTGTTCCCAGGTGATGTTGCGGCAGGTGCAGAACACGGCCATCACCATGCGCAGAGAAGCGGATGTCAAGAAGCGGATCAAGGATGCCAAGCAGCGGTGAGTGCCAGGGCTGGCCTTCGACCTTTTAAAATTAGGGAACTTTTGTACTGATTGTTGACAAAGAGCTTGAGGAATCCCTCCCCACCCCGCAAGGTTGCTATTCTGTCACCAGATTGCTTTGAGAAAACCATCAATGTTGTAATCTTAATGCTGGTCAGATGTCCACTGTAGGAGAACAGTTTTTTCCTCGTTCAGTTCTTTTTGAGCTAGAAAAAGGCAGGGCAGTGCCAACACCTTGAATTGAACACCAAACCTTTCTCACTGGCACCTGTCTGTCTGTGTCTCTCTCCTCCCCTCTCTTTCCCCCTTCCCCTCCCTCCCTCTTCTTTTTATCTCCCTTTCCTATTCCCTCTCTTCCTTTCCTTTTTCCCCCCTCTTCATTTAAAGAGTATGTAAAATGCTAATTGTATAAAACTTATATAGGACATTAAAAAATGTTTTAAACGTGCCTATACTTTTACCACCTGGTGCTATCGGAATAACGCTGTAGATTGAGTTTTGGATCTTTTTCATTTTGAATGGGCATTTGTCCTGGCTCAGTAAATTCTCTCTCTATCCCACCTCTGTGTCTGGAGCCTCTCTGGGCTCTGGGCCTTGAGTTCATTCCTGGCTTGTTCCTTGGCTCCGTGACACAGGCCTAGGTTTCAGGTTTCTTCCTGAGTGAGCCCACTGCTCTTCCATTTGCTTTGCAGCTTCTGTGATATTGTTGACATTTATCACATGATGGTCTCTTCTGTCACATGCCTGTTCGTTGTGAGTTTTTGCCTTTTCAAAGTTATTACTGTCACATTAGTGGAGTAGGTATGCAGAAAACCTGTGCTTATTCACCATGGAGCAGCAGCTTCACAGTATCCCATTCACACCTAAATACAACTCTGTTTTGTTACCAAAGGCCAAAGTCGTATGCTTTTAGTAAGGGATGCTTAGAGTCACTGCGCAGTGTCGGTCCCTATCAAGTCTAACAGGTTACACATTGAATGAAAGCACAGCCCGACCAGCGTGGCTCAGTGGTTGAGCATTGACCCATGAACCAGGAGGTAATGCTTTGAGTCTGGGTCAGGGCACATGCCCGGGTTGTGGGCTCCATCCCCAGTAGGGGGCATGTAGGAGGCAGCTGGTTGATGATTCTCTCTCATTGATATTTCTATCTCTCTCTCCCTCTCTCTGAAATCAATAAAACATATTTGTCAAAAAGAATGAAAATACAAAGCTTTTTGCTAAACATGTCTCAAGTTTAAGCTTAACTCCTCTTAAACACCATGGTGTTTGGGTTAGTCTACTAGAATTTATCTTTCTTCTCAGAGCCCTTAAGGAACCTAAGGAACTGAATTTTATTTTTGGGGTCAACATTGAACACCGGGATCTGGACGGCATGTTCATATACAACTGCAGCCGCCTGATCAAGATGTATGAGAAAGTGGGACCACAGCTGGAAGGGGGCATGTGAGTACTGCCCCAGGGGAGCTTCCAAGGCCGGTGCTGGGGGGGTTTCGGCCAGTGGGGTGACGGGGCTTTGTCTTCTTTCTCCCTGCAGGGCGTGTGGCGGGGTTGTTGGAGTCGTTGATGTGCCCTACCTGGTCCTGGAGCCTACCCACAACAAGCAGGACTTTGCTGATGCCAAGGAGTACCGGCACCTGCTGCGGGCGATGGGGGACCACCTGGCGCAGTACTGGAAGGACATCGCCATCGGTAATGCCGCTTCTCTTCACCTCCAGCCGTAGGGTACTGTCACTGCCTGAGGGCGTGAAATTAGGAAGAGGGAGAGGCTGCCTTCTAACAAGATGTGTGGGTGTCTGCCTTCCAGCCCAGCGGGGAATCGTCAAGTTCTGGGATGAATATGGCTACCTCTCTGCCAACTGGAACCATCCCCCATCCAGTGATGTGCGCTACAAACGCCGGAGGTCTATGGAAATCCCCACCACCATCCAGTGTGGTGAGTCGGTGTCAGAACTTCCTCCTGACTCCTTCCCGTCATAGTCCATGACCCCCTGTCCCCATGCTGGCCTGGCCGGACTGACATTCATGGTCTTATAGTCCCACTGGGGATATGAGTCTGTTCAGTGATGGCCTTGGGAGCTAAGTCTTAGGGCTGTGCTGAGGGAGAGGGGCTGGGGGAGTGGAGAGTCCATGATACGAAGTTCCCGTCCTTGCTGGTGTCACTGTCCCTGGGAAGAGTTACTGTTCTGTAAGGAAGGCACAGTGGGAGCCAGAATGAAACTCTGAATGGCAAGTAGGGTCATCTGTGCCTTGGGCCTGGCTTGGGAGGCCCAAGATGCTGACCACAGATACTGTTGGTAGGCGCGGCTGACTTTGGGGTTGCGGGTGTGATTTCTGTGTCACAGATTTGTGTCTGAAGTGGCGGACCCTCCCCTTCCAGCTGCATTCTGTGGAAAAAGAGTATCCTGACACCTGGGTTTGCTCCATGAACCCTGATCCTGAGCAGGACCGGTGAGCACTTTTCTCTAACGCGATTGTGGGTATCTCCATCCTCTCACCATGTTTTTTCCGCTCTTTGGGTAAATAACTTGCTACGCTTCTTGAGATCAGTGCTCACATCTTTACATCTGTCTTGCTGCACGTAGTAAGTGTCCAGAAATAAGAATATATGTGTGTCCTGCAGTGAGTATTAATCCCTTGAACTTGGGAATTCTGAGGTGGTTGCTCTGATGAAAGGTGTGAGTTGGCTGAGGAGGAAGGTCCCTGCCTACGTGGAGCCTGTTTTCCCACGGTCTCCTTAGCACCTTCTCTGTACAGGTGTGAGGCTTCTGAGCAGAAGCAGAAGGTTCCCCTGGGGACATTAAAAAAGGACCTGAAGACGCCGGAAGAGAAGCAGAAGCAGCTGACAGAGAAAATTCGCCAACAGCAGGAGAAGCTGGAGGCCATGCAGGTGCGTGGTCCTGGGCGGAGCAAGGCTTAGTCATGTCTGTCAGGGCTGGGCCCCGGTTTTCTTCCCCACTGACCTGGACGGTGCGGATCCAAAGAGCGTCTCCCTGAGTGTATCTCTCAGTGGCTCCCCTGTTCCCTCGGGCTCAGTTTCACTCTCCACTCGCCCAGGAGAACTGCCAGGGCTTTTCAGCCCCAATCTCCAGGCTCACTGGTCTCATGTTGGCCCTGATCATTATTTCAGACAGGCAGACTTTTATTTATATATTACAAAGTGGTCCCATTCATTTATGAATGTTTTAAAACTTCAGAAAATGAATAGCTTACCTTAGAGGTAACAACCATTAACTGCATGTCCTTCCAGCTTTTTTTGACTTGCCTGCATACACATAGATACATATACTGTATATTTTTAATAGGAATAGGAGATTATGATGTCATATGATGTATACACACACACACATATTTTCAGTGGATAATTAGATTCTGTGGCTTTAAAAAACTATTTCTAAGTTATTCTTCTGAAGATCTGTTAATTTTTACCAGCAGTATATTTATTTTTAAATATATATTTATTTATTTTTTGGCTGCTTTAGTGAGAATTTAGTCCAGTCTCTGAGTTGCTGGGTTAATATAGAATCCTGCCATTGCAGATGGTTGGTGTCTGTGTTTTTTGGGTCCTCCCAGTGAGAACGGGAGGCTTGTAATAGTAGGGCTGGGCCCCCATTTTCTTCCCCACTGACCTGGACGGTGCGGATCCAAAGAGCGTCTGCCTGAGTGTACCAAGGTAGGTAACACCTGATCATCGCATTTGTCCTGCAGAAGACCACGCCCATCCGCTCCCAGGCTGACCTGAAGAAGCTGCCGCTGGAAGTAACCACTAGACCTTCCTCTGAGGTGAAGTGAAGCCCAGGCAGGAGGGGCTTTTCCTCGGGTGTCGTGTGCTAGGACCGTGTTCTCACTCTCTTTGGGCTTCTTGTAGGAACCTGCACGTAGACCTCAGCGTCCTCGCTCACCTCCTTTACCTGCTGTGATCAAGAATGCCCCGAGCAGACCCCCTGCCCTTCACACTCCCAGGCCAACCAGAAAGGCTCCTGCCATCAGCAGCACCCCAAAGCCGCCTGCCTTGGCGGCCCGGGAGGAGGCCTGTACATCCAGGCTCCTCCAGCCACCTGAGGCACCCCGAAAGCCTGCTAACACTGCAGTCAAGACTGTGCCTCGGCCTACCCCTCCGGTGCAGCCGCTGTCACCATCTCTACTGCCCAACTCCAAGAGCCCGCGGGACGTCCCCACCCCCAGAGCCGTCAAGATGCCAGTGGTCAAGAAGCCGGAGCCCCCTAGTAAACCACCCCCGGTGAGATGCTCTTCCCCTCGGTGGGGTGGGAGTGGAGCTGGGCAGTAGTGTCCAGAGCTGAAGGGACTGACTTCTCAGGGGCTCAGAGCAAGTGGCTCTATTTATTGAGGCAGCTTTTCCCTGCTCCTTCCGAGGTGTGGGCTGTCACAGACTTGAACGGCCTCCACTGGCTCCTCATGCTGTAGCATATGTTTGTGGTCTGGTGACACAGCCTTGCTCAGCTCAGCAGTGGGTGCTGTGTCTCAGGGAGGTCACAGCTGGCCGTATGGAGTGAACTAAGAGCCTTCCCCGGTGACCGCTCTGAGCACAGGTCCTCGGGGCACGGAGCCAGGAGTTGCTATACACTGAGCGATGTCAGGTGTCCTGAGCCTGGTGGAGAGTGAGACACACAAGCTTCGCTCTGAAGCTCCTTCAGGCCGGAGAGAAGCTTCCTGCACCTCAGGGACTGACGTGGCTCCTTCTCTTCCCTCTCGCCTCGCTCTAGGCCACCCCTGGTCGGAAGCGGGCTCTTGATGCCTCTGACGAGGAAGAAGCGGAGGAAGAGGCTGAGAGGAGGAAGGAGAGACCCAAGCGGGGCAAAATTACTGTGAAGGAGGAAAAGAAGGACTTGAGTGAGGTAGGTGGTCGAGGGGAAGTTCTCTGCAGTCTTCACGGCTCCGTTTGCGCTGTGACGTGAGCCTTCCAGAGCGCAGTTTACAAAGATGACGGAAACGTGGTGCCAGGTAGGACCCTGCGGGAGAGTGGGTGCCAGGTCGGAGGTCACATGGACGCAGAATCGGGGAGGTTTAAACCCCTGCGTTCTGTGTCCATGACATTCTGTCCCTCGCCCGCTATCTTGTTTATAAAGGTGACAGAAGCGTAGACACCTAAGATAGTGGTTTAATAAGTGGCACTTGGCAAGTCCTGGTGATTTAAACTGCCATGTAATCAGCATGGCGGTGACGGCTGATGACCCTGGGCAGCCAGCCATGCAGCAGTCTGCTCTTCAGGGGCTCTAACCCTCTGTTCTCCTACAGCTGTCAGACAGTGCTGAGGAGGACTCGGCTGACCTCAAGAAGGCGCAGAAAGGTGAGTGGAGGGAGGTACCTGGCCGCCGGTGGGGGAGGCGGGAAGTGGGGCCTCAGCCTGACCCTCAGTGCTCACGGAGGCTCTCCGGGCTCTGGGCTCTGGGCTCTGGTGCTCCAGTGGCTTCAAGTCTAATTCCAAGAATTCTGAAGAAAGCCCACCCTTGTGTGCATTCTTAGCACTAAAACTCATCCTGCTGCTCTTTAGAACTCTGATGACAGATGGGGGAGGAGACCAGGGTCACTGGGTCCCATGTCCCTGGCATAGTGGGGACAAGCACCCAGGAGTTCTTGTCCCTGCAAACCCTGGGATGACCTTTCTCGAGGTGTGTGAGTGAGTGGGGGAGTCTAGTCAGTTTTCTGACTTGGGCTCCATCCCGTTCTCAGATAAAGGTCTGCACGTGGAGGTGCGTGTGAACAAGGAGTGGTACACCGGCCGCGTCACAGCTGTGGAGGCGGGCAAGCATGCGGTGCGGTGGAAGGTGAAGTTTGACTACGTGCCCACAGACACAACACCAAGAGACCGCTGGTAATGCCCCTCGAAGAGGCTGCGTGGGCTGAGTTGGCCAGGGCAGAGGGAGGCTGTGTCCCATCCTGGGAGCTGGGGATACACGACAGAAACACTGTCCTCTCCAGGGTGGAGAAAGACAGTGAGGATGTGCGGCTGATGAAGCCCCCTTCCCCGGAGTATCAGAGCCCTGACACCCAGCAGGGCGGTGGCGAGGAGGAGTCCACAAAGGCCCCGCTGGTTGAGGCCCAGCCGGCTGTGGCCGTGACAGACCCCTCCACTTCTGACTGCACCCGCATTGAGCCTGACACCACCGCCCCGAGCTCCAACCACGAGACCATCGACCTGCTCGTCCAGATCCTCCGGTGCGTGTCGTGCTGCTCCAGGGCCAGCGGTGGCTTTCTCCGCTCCTGCCATTCTGACGTCTTGCCCCCACCGCTTTCTCGTTTAGGAATTGTTTACGGTACTTCCTGCCTCCAAGTTTCCCCATCTCCAAAAAGGAGCTGAGTGCTATGAATTCAGATGAGCTGATATCCTTTCCTCTGGTGAGTCTCCCTGACCTTGGATCTTGCACGCTGCGTGCCCCCCTTGGTGCTGCTTGTGGTGCCAGCTCTCAGCCGTGTGCCTCCCAGCCAGCTTCCCCCTCTTATGCTAAGAGAACGGGGAGGAGACTACACGGTGGGAAAAGAAGTGGCTTAGCTGCACAGGACTCTGGTGTCATGAGACTCTGGCCTGAGTCCTCACTGACGGACAGTAGCCCGGTTTGACATTTTATGATGAATACATCTCTTCCTCTACCTGGGCAGAGGGGGTAAACCTGACACAGGCAACAGTGAAGAACTTGAGCTCAAAGTGCTTAAAACTTGACTCTCAGAGGGACGTAGAGAGAAGCTTATGGTGTGGAAATGAGCACCGAGTCGTATTTGTCGCAGCAAATGCTGATGTGGCGCCTACCCTGAGAGGCCCTGTGCTGGGAGGGAGCAGCAAGAGTCCTGCTTCCAGGGGCTTAAGAGTCAGTGGAGACTTGAGTTTTTGCCGGGCACCTGGCTATGAGGCGGAGAGCGGTACATGCTGTGGAAGTGGGCAGTCTGGGGAGGCGAGAGAGTGGCAGGGGGACTCAGGGATGAAAGGGCAGATGGGGGAGGGTGAGTATTTAGGAAGGAAGGGGGCCTGAGAGCAAGGATGTGATAAGTCTTGAATGTTCGGTCTTAAAGCACAGTGACTTACACTATGGAATGGGAGAGCCAGCCAGATGGTTGAGCTGATGAAGTTGTCCATCTAAACCATGTCTAGGGCAGCGGTCAGCCCACTTTCTGCAGAGGCCAGTTAGCAAGTACTTTCACCTTCATAGGCTACACAGTGTCTCGCAGCTGCTCAACTCCACTATTGTAGCCTGAAAGCCACCATAGACAATACATAAAGGAAAGGATATGGCTGTGGTCCAATAAAGCTTTATTTACAAAAACAGGCAACAAGCTAATTTAGCCCATGGGCCGTAGTCTGCTGCCCCTGCCCCTAAGAGCGTAGCAGCATGTTGGGTTGGGTGGGTGGATGGGAGATGCAGGGCAAGGAGGCTGGTCCAGTTGTAAAGATCAGACGTGAGGGAAGGGAATGGAAGCCAGAGTGGTGGGAGTGGACCAGCAGGTGAAGGCCGTGTCAGAGGCCGTGGACAGACTGGTCATTGCCTGAGGCAAGTATGGGAGAGAAGTCCACATGCCTCCTGTGTCTCAAGCCTGAGGGAATTGGAGGTTTATGACAAAGCTGTTACCTGGGAGAGAAAGCAGGGCTTTCATCAGAGTAAGGTGATGAGTTGAGATTTAATTGTGTTGGGCCGAAGTACTGGCACTAAAATTTCTGGTGATGGCCAGTGGGCAGGTGGAGACTGGGGACTAGCATTTGGGTCAGGGCTGGAGATGGGGATCTGGGAGTCACCCTTATCAAGTGGGCTGTTTCATGGTGGAACAGCGAAGTTTTCTAGAGAACTGGTCTTCGAACTGCAAGATGAGTATATTCAACCTGTTGGGCCCTCATGTGGCAGCCGTGTTCTTGATAAGCTTTTCCAAAGTTAAAAACATGGGGCTTAATCTCCATCCCACTTTAAAAAAGGAAATGAGGTGAGGACTTGAAGACACTAAGCCTTCAAGAGGTGAAGTCTGTCGTGATAGAGCCCAGATTTGAACCAGGTGCTCCTGCGGACACGGGTCTTCCTGTTCACGGTGCCGTCCAGCTTCCCTGTGAGATGAGAGGGGTGGTGCCCAGCGAGGAGGCTAGAAGATGCTGGCACTTACGAAAGCCTCAGGAGAGGCTCCGTGCCCTAACTCTACAGACAGCCCAAAGGACCGGCTGGGTTGGCCTGACATCTTGTCGGTCAGATTTGTTGCTTTAGCTTAAAGTTGTTGCCAAACTCAGAGCAAAGCCGGGATGCAGTGGGAGCTCTGCAGTGGGCTCATCTGCTCCAACGAAACAGAGCAGCAGCGGATGAGCCTACAATAGTCTATGAGCTTATTCTGTACAAGGAGGTGTGTCACTTCATGTCCTCCTGATTATGATGCCTAAAATAGCTCAAACTGTAATTTTTTAATATCAGGGACACAACAGAGTTTAGTGTTCATTATGTCCTTGTCAGTCTAAATGGTGGTCATTTTTCCCACCATGCTGGACCAGGAGTTCCATAAGGCCACAGGGGTCCTGCAGATAATTAGATTCCAGTACATATACATTCGGTAATATAACAACTGCTTGGAAATCTATAATTACTTTAAAATAAACATTTAAAAAAACTAATATAAATCCCAGTCAGACTCAAGGTATTATATACTGAACTTTAATACTTTGGAACGGGTATTTTGTGCTGCCAATGTAATTATCATGTAGAGCTTGGGGCTTCTTTTGCCATCTTGGTTTAATAGAATATTCTAGATTGTCAGGTGAATAACACAGTTAGTTACTTGCCAGTAACACTTTTTAAAGACAGTAGTCAGGCCCTGGCCAGTGTGGCTTCGTTGGTTGGAGCGTAATCTGGTGCACCAAAGGGCTGGTTGTGTGTTTGATTCCCAGTCAGGGCACCTACCCAGGTTGTGGGTTTAATCCCTGGTCGGGGTACATGTTTGAGACACCTGATCAATGTTTCTTACATCAGTATGTCTCTCTCTCTCCCTCTCTCCCACGCTCCCTTTTCTCCCTCTTTTCCTCCCTCCCTCCTTCCCTCCCTCCCTCCTTCTCTCCCTCCACCTTTTCTTCCCTCTCCTTCCCTCTCTCTCTAAAATCAATAGAGGATTAAAAAACAAACAAACGAACAGTAGACAGGAGCCACCCAGTGGTGCTAGGTACTTCATACATCTTCCTGGAAAGAAAGAAAGGTTAGAGTGGGTAAGACTGTATTGGTCAGGCAGGACCTGTTGGTTATGACTTCGTGTTCATTAAAATGGCCTTATCTTTCTTATTGGTGACTTATGAGTAAATCATGTTATAAGTTGAACTTAGAAAAGGAATAAAGCCCAAAGACATACGACCTAAATAACTTCACTGGGATTCCAGGTGACGTTTCATTTGAAACAAGTACTGTGCTACCATGTCCACCAAAACGACTATTAACATTCCCACCCCAACCTTTGGAAGTGCCAGGGGCTCGGGGAAGATGGGAAAAACGGATGCTGCCTAAATATGCTACACACACCTGGAGCTGCTGCTGCTGCTTGTTGAAATGGGTAGAAGAGAATTTTGGTCCGACGTTGTGGGTGTGGGTGTTGCTGACAGGGCTTTTGTGAAGTTGGAAAGGCACGATTGAGCGGGGACTGTGCCCTTTCTGCCCCGGGAATGGGCGGAATCATCCTCACATTCACTCCTGGCGTGCTGTGGGCGAGAGCACTTCACTAAGTGCTTCCCTGTGTGATCCCGACCTTGTCCTGTGGCAGCCCCACGAGATGGCATCGCAGTCTCTCTGCTCCGGAGCCAGAGGCTGCGGGCCCTTGTGTCTGACACCCCTTCCGGTTCAGAGCCCTGTGCTGAACCAGTTG
Source organism: Myotis lucifugus (assembly GCF_000147115.1). NCBI lineage: Eukaryota > Metazoa > Chordata > Mammalia > Chiroptera > Vespertilionidae > Myotis > Myotis lucifugus. Next base: position 180,635 of record NW_005871665.1, read on the forward strand.
GGGAAACCAGCGCTCATTTAGATGGGCCCTGGGGACCCCTGTGAGCTCATGCACCCCCTCTGGCTTCCCCCCTGACAGAAAGAGTACTTCAGGCAGTACGAAGTGGGGCTGCAGAACCTGTGCCACTCCTACCAGAGCCGCGCCGACTCGCGGGCCAAGGCCTCTGAGGAGAGCCTGCGCACCTCCGAGAAGAAGCTCCGCGAGACCGAGGAGAAGCTACAGAAGCTGAGGACCAACATCGTGGCTCTCCTGCAAAAGGTGCAGGAGGTGAGCCAGGCAGCTCTCTCTCTGCAGCTGGACCACCTGGTCTCTTGGGGGAAGGGGGGGCGGGGCTTGGGCACCTCTTGCTGCCTTCTCCCCACTCACAGGAATCTGTGGTTTCAACCCTGGCTGCACAGCATCCTGACAGGAGGGCTGAGGTGGTGCGGCTGCCTGGGCCTCCTCCCAGCCAGGCCCACGGTATCATACTCTGCCCTTGTTTAGACATTTCAATGGACAACCTGGTTTGAGACTCCTCCCAGCCATGAAATAGAAGTTCTCACTTTTCCAGATGACGCCCAGATGGGGTTGGGTGGCCCCAAAGTGGAGAGTGCCCGTAGGGTCTCCATCTTTCACCCGGGCAGTGAGCACTGAGGGAGGGCCTGCTCCGCCTGTCCTGTGGGTACTGGGGCCACCGGCAGGCAAGATCAGGCCCCTCCCTCACAGCCCGACACTCCAGGGCAGGAAGTGCCGTGCAGGAAACAGGGCAGACGGGAGACCACTTTCCCAGGGCTTGAGGGGTGGTCTCTCTGAGGAGGTATTTGAGCTGAGAGGGGAACCAGTCATGCAAGAGTGAGTGTGAGTGCTGCTGGCAGAGACGGACCAGGGCCCAGACCTCAGGCAGGAGTTGTGGGCTGTGGACGCGGTGGGCCTGTAGAGGTGGGAAGTCACTGGCATCATCCAGTTTACACTCTAAGACACTTACTCTGGTTGGTTGTAGGAGGGCCTGGCATGGCTAGAGGTTAGAATCCGGGACTCCAGTGAGGTTCCCACAGTTGTCTGGGTGAGAGATGCTGGCGGCCTTAACCTTGGATGATGACAGTGAGGAGGGAGGGAGTGGGCAGGTCTCTAATATCTGAGGGAAAGGGAGGAAACAAGGGTGATTCCTGTGGTTTGAGCCCGTGGGCGGAGGGAAGGCGGTGGCCTGTACTGAGATGGGAACAACTTGGGGTGGGGGTCTGGCTGTGTTGTTTTGGATTTATTGAGCCCGAGAAGCCTGCAACACGTCTATGGCAACCTGGAACTTGGGGTGGAGCTGGGCAGAGGGAAGGAATCTGGCATCATCTGTGCACAGATGTTGGGGTGGGCGGGATGATCAAGAGGGGACAGGGGTAACGGCTGGGGGGTGGGGGAGAGGAGGGGACTCCTCAGGCCCCACAGAAGGGTGGGGAGGCAGGCCCCCCACCACCTGATGGCCCCCAGCTGACGCTGCCCTGCTCTGTTTCAGGACATTGACATCAATACAGATGACGAGCTGGACGCCTACATCGAAGACCTGATCACCAAGGGGGACTAAGGGGCTCAGAGCCAGAGACCAGCTCCCGGCTCCTGCCTCAGGCAGAGTTCCCGGGGGTGGGGGCTGTTGCATTAGTGGGTCGGTGGACTTACATTGGTTTACTCACATGGGACATTTGTGCTTTTGGAGGGAAAATGCTCTGATTCTTTGAATCTTCCTCCCTAAGTTTATAAATATTTATTTTTTGAAAGAAACGAGATGCTGCGCCTGCTGTGAGACTGTGCTTTCTCTGTGTGGCTCTGGGGCAAAGAGAAGCAGAATGTGTGGCCTGAGCTGCTTCTTGGCTCCTGGCTCCTGAGGTGCAAGTCCAGCATCTGGAAGCCGGAGAGGCTCCAGCAGGGCTGGCTTCTCTCCTAGAAGATGAGCTATGTGGGATCTGAGGGATGGAGGAGGGAGAGAGCCCCCCAGAGTAATGCTCCCCTAGGGATGCTGATCCAGGGGACGCTCAGGGGGTCAGGGGTCAGGAGGAGGCGTGGCTCCGAGCGGCTCTTGTCTCGGGTCAGGGATGTGTGGCCTGAGCAGCTGTCACCTTGGTGGTCTTTGTCTGAACAGCTTGGGAAGAAAGACCCTCTCATTCAACCTCACACCCACCATGTCCCCGCTGCTGGAGTGACTTCCTCAGTTGTCCATTGGCAGTGAGGTTTCCCGCCTCGGTATCTGGAGGTTGAAGAGCAGACAGACAGACACTGCAGACTGCTGGCCTGGGTAGCACACCAAATGCCCGAGTTGCACGGGGCTTCTTTTAGGAAAGGACCTCGTGTGTGGAAGAGCCCTGGTAGTGACGTGGTGGGGCAGGGTCTAGAGAGCCTGATGCTGCTTTTTCCTTTATGGCTCCTCCGCCTGGCCCCCTCATGCCCAGCAAGGCCCCTGCTGTGGGGCGGACAGAAGGGAGTCTCTGAGCCCCACTTGCCCACAAGCACAGAGGTTCCCAGAGGTACCATGCTTCCCTTCTGCCTGGTCCCAGTGTCATACAGCTGTGTCCCTCCAGCAGCCTCTCAGGGTCCAATACAAAGGCAGGAGTTGCTGTGTTTTCTCTTTAAGAGCTAATGGAAAAGTTCCAGTTTCATCCCCCCCAACTCACTGTCCCCCCCTCTGTTTGGAGACTCGGGGTTTTCTGAAGGCCGTGCACCACTGGTCTGTGATCCACACCGGCACCTCCCACCCCATGTCAGCGGTGGCTCACACGCCGCCCTGAGGTCTCAGGACTGGGAGGCACGGGGGAGGGAAGCAGGCCCCATGAATTGGGGGTCTGTCCTCTTGTGGGCATGGCCAGAGGCGTCCCCAAACCATATCCCTGGGGGAGAGGGTTGTTTGGGGAAATACCACTGAGAGTGACCCTGGCTGCTTCGGAAGCTTCTCTAAGAGCTTTGGGGTTTCTGAGCTGGTGATTCCTCCCTGGTCCAGTGCTCTCACCATCCCAAGCAGCATTTGGTCCATTTTTTCCCCAAACCTGTTTTAATCTAAAAGGAAGTTGGTTTTTACCAGAGGGTAATACTCAAGTTTTTTATTTACACACCTGTAATCAAAGTGCAATACTATAAACTTCTACTGGTGAGACTCCTGAACTCAGTCTGTTTTCTTCTCTTAGTAAAATCTAGTACCTTCCTCTTCTTCCCACCATGATGGCTTTAAACTGTCTTCAAATTTTCCCTCATCCCTACCATCTTCATTGTTCTATGTCTTCATCGTCAACACCCACAGAAACTGAATTTCTTTAACGTTTTACCTTTGACTTCTGGATGCGCCCACTGTGCTGACTGCAGCCCGTTAGCCCGGAGAGCTCCTGCCATTCTTGGTGAGAAGATAAAACGCAGTGGACCTGATTGGGAGGAGGGAGATGGTCTGGCTGGTAGGAAGAACCTTACTTAGTTCAGGCAGCAGTAGGTGGATGAGTGCAGCAGCCCTTGGTTTTAAGGAGTGGGGGAGGGATGGGGAGCTTTCTTGAGCATTTTTTTAAGTGACACATGCACATGGTAAAAATTTAAACAGTACAAAAGGCTGGACCATGAAAAGCAAGGTTCCCTTCCACCCTGATTCCCACTTCTCCCTGGAGACCATACCCATCCTGAGTGTGCGCGCACACACACACCCTGCTCTGTCTCCCCCACTTACTGTGTCTTGGAAGCTGCTTCAGAATAGCCCATATGGGTCTGTGTTATTCTGAACAACCACATAGCACTTCACTGACGGGTGTACTGTCACTTAACAGTCCCCTATTTATAAACATTTCGGTTTTCGACATTTAAGAAAAATGCTGTGATGAGTGTATATATTCGTTAACTCATCTGTCTGTATATAGGGTAAATTCCAAAGAGAGAAATGGCTGTCAGATGGTGGATTGTTAAAAATTCTAAGATACATTCTAGAAAAGACTTCCAATTTCAACTTCCCACACACGTCTGCATCTACCATCTTCATTCTGCAGTCTCCTTTACTAATCTGAAAAGTAAAAAGTGATGGATTTTGAAATTGGTTTGAACTAATTTAAGTGAGATTGAGCATCTTCATTGTCCAGTTGTATCTCTCTCCTGGTACAGGCCCGGAATTCTGAATTTCGGGTTAGGGACTCTACAAGAGAGTTTACAAAAAATCAGATGAAGCCCTGGCTGGTGTGGCTCAGTGGGTTAGAATGTCGTACCATTACACCAAAGGGTTGTGGGTTTGATTCCTGGTCAGGGCACATACCTAGGTTGTGAGTTTGATCCTCACTCGGGCACGTATGGGAGGCAACAGATCGATGTTTCCCCCTTAAAACCAATTTTTTAAAAATCAGATGAAAAACAGGGACAAAGGCCTCAGTAAAGTGATCACCTTACATGATCCCCCTCCCCCTCCGCCTCAGAGTGTCCCCTGGATTTAGGATTAAAACCCCACTTTAGGATCAATACTGTGTTTATTGCCAGACTGGGAGCAGGATTTGTCATTTTTGTTTCCTAAAAGGTATGGGTTAGTAACAGGCTGAGGAAAACCTCTGGTTCCTCCTTGGTATCCATCTGAATGACCGCTTGCTGGCTCCTCTTGGTCAGTTCCCCAGGTCCACGGGATTCAGACCCGTGTGCTGGCCACAGGTCACAGCTCCAGGACCTCTGAGTGTTCACGACTGATGGCAGCTCAGACTGACTTGCCACGTGCAGAGAACACAAGGCTTGGCCTCTGGGTGGTGCCTCCGCTGGCTCTTGTCCCTGCAGAAGGTGGTTCTGCAGCCGGGCCAGGCTGGAAGGGAGCTGCTGGCAGTCACCTAGGCCTCTGGCACTCCCTCCGGTTCCCCTGGAGGCTTCCTTGGGAACCAAGAGGCCACTTGGCACTTGGTTCCGGAGCAGATGAAGGGCAGCTTGGCCAGGGGAGGAGCATGCGTTCCCCAGGCTGGAGCTCAGGCTGTCCTCTGCCCATTCTCAGCGCTGCTGGGCGCGCCATTTCCAGAGTAAGCACGACAGACCCGACAGACAGAGGGCCTGGCCAGGCACATCCCGCTCCCCGACGGCCGACATGGGGCCAGGCCTGCTTCGCAGTCTGGCTGTTCCACCTGGGAACTCGGAATGTGCCAGGCCCAACTAGGGCTTCCTTTCAACTCCCAAGGCTTCCGGCAAATCACTGCAGCCTGGCTCCCCATTCCTTCTCGAAATAAAGGCGTCGGTGGTAGAACAGGTCTCCCAGCTTATTTAGCACAAGGCCGGTTCTCCACCCGGAATGTATCCAGAGGCTCATACGACTGCCCGTCATGTGGAGTTGGTGGCACTGAAGTCGGAATAGTGAGTGGCTCCTTGCTTCCCCGGCCCCCAAGATCCACTGTCTCCATTGCTCCGCTGCTCCCTCAGCCCCAGAGCCATCCTCCTGGCTGGTTAACCATTTGGCGGGTTTCGGTGTCCCCCGAGGGTGAGGAGGCTCCTCCAGCCTCCACGGGCTCGGGCTCTGGGTGCTCAGCGGCTGCCAGCCAGGCCTGGAGGGTGGGGAGTCCGCGCAGGGGAACGGCCTGAGGACACGGCCCTCCTCTCCTGTCCACTCCGCCGTGGGATTCTGGGGGGCCACTTCCTGTCCCGACAGCTGCAGGTTTCGTGGGCAGCTGAGGCCGCTCTAAGCCACACGTTGAGCTTGTCCCTCCTTCCCTGCGGCCACTTCCTCTATTGCAGCTCTGGGCGCTCGCTGCCCTCCGCTGTGCCCCGCACAGACCCATCCGCTATCCCCGGGCTTGGGGGACACCGTGTTTGTCAGGAGGAGTTCTGCGTTCCTCCTGCCAAATCCAGGATCAGAACACGAGCCCGGGCGCTGGCTTCAAACTGGCCAGGGCCCGGCCATCTCTCTCCAGAGGCCTATCGGGCGCCGGCCCCTCCCAGGCCGCCCCGCGCCCTTCTCCACGCCCCGGAAGTGACTGCACAATCAGTGGCGCCTGCGCAGTGTGCTGCACCGCACGTGCACCTGCGTCCTGCGCATGCGCCCTGGGAGTATCGAGGCGGCCCACGTGCCCGTGGTTGATGGGCCGGCGTCCGCGCCCCAGCGCTGGTGCAGGGAGAGCAACGTGGCCAGACGGCGGGGTCCCCGCACCCCGTGGAGGATGGCTGACCCCAGGGTGAGTGGAAGGCCTTGCGGCCCGATGGCTGGCTCACACCCCAAGCAGGAAAGGGGGGGATTTTCCCTCCGGAGTCGGCCTGTTAAGCCCGAGCGTAGATGAGACCTTCCCCGGGTTGTGCTCCAGCTTTTGGGGTTTCTGTGTGGATGTCCTCGTGGCGCGGTGCGCTGACAGCTGCGGGCGGAGACCGGAAAGGAGGCTGCAAGCCCGGCTCCAGGTAAGTGACCCTGCAGGTGAGGCCTGCTGGCCTCTGCACTGAGGCCTCTGGGTTTCACAACTTTGACTCCTTTTCTGCTGGTTTGTTCTTGGCTTGGTGTATGGTGTTTCTGAAAGGTCAACATTTTGGGGGGTTTGGGGGGCTTCCTTTCATGCTTTTAAAAGTCCTGCCCGCCGCCACCCTGATACGTTCTCTTATATTTTGTTGCAGTGTTTTTATTTTGCGCCATTGCGCCCTGTGGGATGTATTTGGTATAAGCAGGTAAGGCAGGAGTCAAGCTTTGGGGTTTTTTTTTTGTTTTTTTCCCCCCAAAATAGAAATCCACTTGCGCCAGCTTCATTTATTAAGTGAACTACCTTGGTCGCTCTATTTGATGTTGGACCTGTTGGGTTTAAGATGTCCCCTAGACCTGCCAATGGAGACATCCTGTTATTAGCTGGACAGGCGATTCCAACGTGAGGGGTGAGATTCTAGCTTAAACTAGAATTTTGGGCACCACGAGCATCTAGATGGGTCATTCTCCTATTTTTCTTTTTAAAATGCTTTTCCAGGCTATTCTTAGAATTTATTCTTTCACATGAAATTTAAACTCACTTTATTCAGTTCTCTCCCATTCTTGCCCAAACCAAAAATTCTATTGGGATTTAAATAATTGCATTAAATTTAGATGTAAGTTTTGGGAGCGTTGACATTTTTATGATGCTAAAGCTCCCCAGACGATAAAAATGGTTTCCATTTGTTAGACTTCTTTTAGATCCTCCAATAAGATTTTATAATTTCTTTATATGGGTTCTATAATTTTCTTATTAAATTTACTCCTATTTTATGGTTTTATTGTGAATGGGATATTTTTTCCATCTCTATTCCTGATTGTTAATATAGAAAAAGCTAGTGATTTAATATGATCTACTTTTCTATCTTATGAACTCTGATGGGTTTAAAAAAAAAACCTGTTTTGTAGGTACAGCCTGCCTGTTTGCCAGTATACCAATTTAATTGCTAGCTTGCTGGCAATTAAACAATTAGCCCTGTCTTGTTCCTGAGGTGGATTGAAAGCCATGTGTGTTGTGGATGGAATCACCTGTGAACAGCTGAGCAGGCTGTCGGCTGTTGGTTTTGGCAAATGGCCTTTAAAGTGTGGAAGTAGTTTTCTTCTGTTTTTAAAATTTTACAGTTAACATTCAATATTATTTTATATTAGCTTCCTGTGTACAGCATACTGATGAGACATTTATATAATTTGTGAAGGGTGAAGGGTTCCCTCGGTAAATTTAGTACCCACCTGGTACCACACACAGTTATTACAATGTTATTGACTATATTCCCTGTGCTGTATATTCCCTGTGACTGTTTGTAACCACCAATTTATACTTCTTAATCCTTTCACCTCTTGCACCCAGTCCTCCAACCCCCCTCCCCTCTGGCAGCCATTAGTTTGTTCACTGTATCAGTTTGTTTCTGTTATTTTTTTCTTTCGATTCAACATATAGGTGAAATCGTATGGTATTTGTTTTTGTCTGTCTGACTTCTAAGTCCATCCATGTCTTAAATGGTACGATTTCATTCTTTATGGCTGAGTAATATTCCATTGTACATATGTGCCATCTCTCCTTCATGCAGGTAAACGTCTAGGTTTGAGGGTTTGATTGTAAGATTGGTTATTTCTTGGTAAGCAGTGTCTGGAGTTTTGTGTGCATTTGTGTGAGGGAAGATTTTTCACTGATTTAAATTTAAAAAATGGTTATAATTCTGTTCAGGTTTTTCTGTGGGGTTTTTTTTGAGTCAGTTTTAAGTTACAATAACTTTAGGATTTTTATCTCAGTTTTCAAATAAGGTTGGCACAAAGTTGTTCATAATATCTTCATTTTTAAATGTTTGTAGCATCTGTATTAATTTCCTCTTTTCATTGCAGATACTGTTTTTTGGTTCATTCATTTCCTCCCTCTTTCCTTCTCTTCCTCCCCTTCTCTGTCTTGCTGATCAATAAAGTTGGTCAATTTTAGTTTTTATAAGAATCAACCTCAATTTTCTTGGTTTTCTCTATTATGTTTGTTTTCTATTTTATTAATTTCTGATTTTTATTTCCTTTCTTGTCCTTCCTTTGAATTTATCCTGATATTTATTTTCTTACTCAAATTAGATGTTCAGCTCATTTTTTAGCCTTTCTTCTTTTACAATGCGAGCTTTTAATGCTATAAATTTCCCTCTAAGTACTCAAATCCTACAAGTTTTGCTATATGGTATTTTAGTTTTTTAAGAATATGTTTTTTATTGATTTTAGAGAGGAAGGGAGAGGGAGAGAGAGAAATATCTATCGGCTGCCTCCTGCTCTCCCCCTAGTGGGGATGTGCCCTACCAGGAATTGAATCTCCTGATGATGCTCAACCAACTGAGCTACACCAGCTGGGCTTAATTTTTAACTGTATTTTCTGATTTATTTTCTTCTTTGATCCATGAGTTACTTAAAATTGTATTTCTTAGTATTAGAAAACTGTTTTCTTCCTGATTATCTGTATGTTATTGCTTTTTAAATGCCTGCATTGTGTTCTGAGAATGTGGTCTGTTTGCTTTAAAGTTTGCTGAGGCTTTATGACCAGCCCAGATATGTGATTAATATTCACCAATGTTCCATGTGTGTTTAAAAACATCTTCTGCACTTACATGTCATGCTGTTTTCAATACGTCAGGTTTGTTAATTGTGTTGTTTGAAACCTTGCTGATATGTTTGTCTCTCTGAGCTCTCATTACTGGGAGAGAGACGCTAAAGTCTTCCATTATGATTGTGGGTTTATCTGTTTCTCCTTGTGAAAGTCCATTTTACGTTATTTTGAGATGCTATTCGGTGCCCTAAGAGTTTTAGAACTTTGTGAATTTTACCTTTGATCGTTATAAAGCGACTGTTTTTCTTTCTGGGAATTGGCATCTAGTACTGTTTTTTGCCTTAAAGTCTTGTCTGTACACAGGCATGTGTGCCTCGTTTTATTGCGCTTAGCTTTATTGCACGTCACAGAACTGCATTTTCATCAGCACGGAGGCAAGACCCTCCACTAGAAAAAGATGACAACTAGCTGAAGGTTCAGATGATACTTAGCATTTTTTAGCAAGAGAGTATTTTTAAAATCAAGATATGTGCATTTGCTGGATGGAATGCTCTTAACAGACGACAGTGTAGTGTGAACAACTTTTATAGGCGCCGAGGCCTGAAAACCTGTGTGATTCACTTTATTGTGATACTTGTTGTATCGATGTGGTCTGGACCTGAACCTACAGTATCTCCCAAGTATGCCTGTATTTACGGTTTGGGCGTATTCTTGTAAATAGCATATAGCTGGATGATGTTTTTATTCCATATATTGTTTTTACCTGGAGCATTTAACTTATATTTTGTGTAATGATTGATGCATTGATTATCGACTTATTTCTGTCCTCTTATTTTGTAATTTTTAATCCACCGTATCTGCATTCCTTTTTCCACTCCTTTCCTGCCTTCTTTTTTTAGATAGAAATTTTCTCCGTCACAATGTTTTTCCCGTTTTTGAAATTTAGTTTTCTTATTCCTCTCGTGATTCCTGTAAGATGTTTTACATGATATTTAACTCACCAGAGTCTAACTGCACAGACACTATTGTTTTCCTACATTTTTGTTTTTCATTGGCGATGCTAACATCTCCTCCTCCGCTTGGAGTTATCACTCCATTGTCTTCTTTCCTTGGGGGTCAACCTCAGTTTGATGCTCTGTGAAGGTGATCTTGTGTCCCCTCCCTAATCTGGCTGCTTGTAAGATTTTGGTGTTTTAAGGGCTTGCATTTTCACTGTGTTGTATTTAGCTGTGGATGTCTGTTTACTTACCATGATTAGGATCTGTTGGGATTGACTGTATTTCTCATGAGTGCTCAGAAATGTGTTAGCCAGTAACTCTTCAAAGATTGCTCCTGCTCCATCTCGATTAGACACACGTGGGGACTTCGCGCTTTAGCCTCATGTCTCTAACTTCTGACATTTTTTACCTCTTTGTGTCAGTGTTGCATTCTGGGTACTTTCTTCAGATCTCATATCCACGTCACTAACTCTCTGTAGTTGCGTGATCTGTTATGAAGTTATTTTTACTGATTTTTTCCAATTTCTGGATGTTCTGTAGTGTTTTTTGAATACTGTACTCCTTTTTAACCTGCTTATTTTCTATTGTCTGATTATTTCATCACACGGAGGAGTTTTATGTCTCATTCTGCTGTTATTTCGGTTAGCCCTGCCTTCCTGGGCCAGCTTGTGTGTTGTGTTTGTGTGTTTAGACATAGTATACTGTGAGCTGCTCGTTTTTCTTGCAATGTCACACCTGGGGCTCCATCGGCCTGGAACGAAGGGGAGGCCCCCCCCCCCGCCCCCCCGAGGATGTCTCTGCTTCTCTCGTGGTGACAGTGTCAATTTGGGACCAGGCTCTGTTTTCTGCTTGAGGTTTTATTGGCTCAAAACCAAGTGAGGGCCCACCCCTGATTACAGGTTCTTAGGGGATTTTTTTTCCCCTGCTCTGCTTAGGACTAACATTTATTAAAACAAGCAAGTTTCCTTGTATTTTAGTTTTGATTCACCATTACATTGAAGGCATAGCTTTTGGGGGGACCAGCTTTCTGGGGGTCACCTCCTTTTGGATGCCGTACTTTGGGATGGCCATTCGAGGCAGTGAGACTGACTGCTCGGCTCAGTGGGCTCCGTAAATGGCTGAGGGAGAAGCAGACTTCAGAGCGCTTGCGTGCTCGCTCTCTCTCCCTCTCCCTTCCCCCCCCCCCCAGGTTCCCACGCCCACCTGGTTTCTGGCCTGCCTGTTGGTGATCTTTCCCACCCATGGGTGCCTTTAAGGGGCTCTGCAGTTGTGTCAGGCACTCGTCCACCATATGCCAGGAGAGTCTTCCTTGAACTGGTTGCTATGATTTACAATGAAAAGCTTCCTGACAGTGACTCATCCTTGCATTTCTGTGTAAACCCAACGTGGGCATAGGGCTACCAGTCTGATTGTGGCTGGATTCCGTTTGCTGTTGTCGTATTTGGACATAGGAAGATTATATTCTTAAGTGAGACGGAACTACAGATTTAGTGCTGCCTTTATCAGGTTGTGTCGTTAAAATCATGCTGGGAGCGTCATAACAAGGGTGCTCTTGTCGCCCTGTCCTCTGTGCTGCACGTTGTCGTTTTCCTCTTTAGTGCCCTCTCCTCACCCTCATGCTGAGCCCCACCCGCCCCTGGGGATGAGGAACCTGGGCCTCCCTGGGCCTGTCCGGGGCAGTGACCTGGACTCGAGTGTGGAGGAAGCAGGAGTGTCCTGGCCCCGGGGTTCAGCTCTCCCCAGTTCTGTCTCGGAGGCCCTGCTCCCAGTTGAGGCGGCAGCCACACGCTCCAGCTGCCCAGGGCGTCGCCTTGGCCTTGGCCCTAGCTGGGTTTCCCTGCCGGAGACTCATGCGTTCAATCCCTGTTGAAGGAGCACTTGCTATCTGCCCGGCCCTGGGGATGCTGCAGTGTAAACAGTCAAGATTCCCATCTCATGACGCTCACAGCCCACGAGGCTGGGGACACGGTCAGCCGGTAGCATCCGTGCTGTGCCCGCTGTGCCCCCGCTGTGCCGGGTGCCCTGGGAACAGGAAGCTGTGGGGGGGGGGGGTTCCCGCATGTCGGTGTCTGCAGGTCAAGTCCCACCCGCCCGGTTCCTCTTTTTAAGAATCGCCGTAGCCATTTCTTGTGCAGTTACTCTCCCATGTAAATTTCACAATCAACTTGTCAAGTTTTTTAAAAACAATACTGGGAGAATTCGGACTTGGCCCGTGTTGACTGTAGATTTGGGAAGAACCGACAGAGTGAGTTTGCCCCTCCACGAAGCGGCATTTCCCGCTCACTCGCCCTCTCTCTCTCTCTCAGAGTCTGAATCCGTGAAGACCTTGTGCACTTGTTGGGTATATTCTGAGGCCTCGTGTTCTACGTTGCAGAGTCTATTTCACTTTCTCTTCGGTGCTGGCGGCTGGTAGACACCGGGCACAGGCTGATCTGTCCTGCTGGTCCGAGTGGCTCTAGACGCCAACTTGGTGCCGCTCCTGGCTCTGTCCAGGCGCCGATGCCTTTGTCCCCCGCAGGGCTTTGCCATGCAGCCCCTCCCCACCCTGTCAGGCCTGTCCTGGGGTCCCCTCACCACCACCCCTCCCCCATTGCCCTCTATCCCGTGAGAGCTGCCCCTCCAGCCTGCGGGTCTCACCAGACCTGCCTCCACCCAAATGGGAAGGCCAATGGGGAAGGAGGGAGGGAGTGTGTGCGAGAGGCTGTGCGAGGCCAGCCTTGGAGCTCACCGCGCCCGCCCGGGAGTCGGACGGGTGGTTAGGGTTTGGCTGTGGTGTCCTCACCGGGCAGCAGTGGCATTGGGAACATTGTCAGACAGCTGGCCATTCACCAGCGCGGGCCTTCCCTGGAGGCCTGGCCCCACACAGGTCCAGGTAAAACCGACGCCACCCCAGATGCTGACTCAGCCCTTACACGTCTTTCTAAAAAGGCCCTTTCCGCTCCAGACCCACCCCCCTCAGTCTCCCACCCCTTCCTCCTGCTGCCCGTTCAGAGGCGACTAGAACCCCTGCTCCTCCCAGGCCCCTGTGGGGCTGTTACCTGTTCTCCTGCTCCACCCAGTTACAGACTCGGGGCCGGGGGCCACGGGGGACTCCACGTCCAAGGCTTTTATTACGT
>NW_005871665.1:195255-250697 GCF_000147115.1 Myotis lucifugus
GGCGGGCACAGCGGGCGGTGGGCAGGCAGCCTCCCCGCTGGTCCGCAGGGAACCCGCTCCCAGGCCCCCTCCCCCCTGGTCCGCAGGGAAACCCGCTCCCAGGCCCCCCTGCCCTCTCCCGTGGGTGCCCCCACCCCCGCCCGCCTCACCCCCTCACCGTCCTCCATGCTGCAACCCCGGGAGCAGGCCTCGGCCCGCGGGGCCGCCACAGGCGCTGTTTTCCTCCAGCCGCTGCTTCTCCGTGTTGGCCTCGTCCAACTGCCCCTTCTCCATCAGCCGCTGGTCCGGCTTCTCCATCAGCCGCTGGTCCGGCCGCAGCCGGCTGTCCGTGGGCGCCACGCCCTCCTCGTGCTCGTTGAGGGTCAGGGCCAGCTCGGAGAAGTAGTACATGTTCTCGGCGTTCTCCCTGCGGAGGCGACGACAGGGCATGTCCCCCGCGCCCCTCGCCCACCCGGGCCCCAGCCCATCTCCCCTTTCAGCCCACACCCCGAGGAGCTGGCAGCACCCCACTGCTCTTCCCTCTCCGCCCCGCTGGCTGCGTCTGTTTTGCTACATTATACTCCTGGGAGTTTCCCCATTTCGTCCACTTGTTCAAATTTATCAGCGAAATCTCTTCAGTCTCCCACTGTGATGACGGATTTATCCATTTCCTCCTTTACTAACAACATGTGCTTTGTATATTGTTGAGGCTATTTCATTACATGTATAATGTTTGAAACTATTATACCTTCTTAAGGAAATCAACTTTTTAACCTGTAGCTTTTGATTTGAAGACTCCTTTACCTGATATTAATACCATCATTATGGGGTATTTTTTTTGTTTTTTAATATATTAATTTTAGAGAGGGAGATATAGAAACATCAATGATGAGAGAGAATCATTGATTGGCTGCCTCCTGCACACCCCCCACTGGGGATCAAGCCCGAAACCCAGGCATGTGCCCTTGGCCGGGATCAAACCCGGGACCTTTCAGTCCGCAGGCTGACACTCTATCCATCAAGCCAAACGAGCTAGGGCTCGTCATTATGGTTTTATTGGTTAGCATTTCCACGATGTATTTCTCTCTCAGAGGGTGCATGTATCTGGATTCCTTCGCATCCTTCCCTGTCTCCCCAAACCCCAGCACGTGGTGTTGTCTCCCTTTGAAGTGCTGCGCCCAGTACCTTTTTCACTGTGGGTTTTGGGGCATCAAACATGCCGAGCTGTTGGTCATGCCCTCATATTTGGATGGTAGCTTGGCTGAACAGAAAATGTACCTACTATTTTCTTTTCTTCTTTACTTTGAAAATATTAACCCAACATCAGCTGCTGAAAAACCTGCTGTCAGTCTGATCCTCCCTCCCTGACTGGAACCTTGCGCTACAGTGTGGTCTGGGCAGAAGTCTGTCCTCCCTCCTGTCTCTGCGACGCTAAAGGCCCCTTCAACCCGGGGTCTGTCATTGCTTTACTTCTCTCCATTTTCCTTTCTTTTCCTTTCCTACTGGGATTCCAATTACACATACCATCTTAGTGGTCGCTCTAGGAATCACACTATGCATGCTTCACACACATCTGGACCCTCCCCTTGGGCAGCCTGAGGGTCTTCAAGAAGTTTCCTTCCCTTCACATCACTGTAGTTACGTTTTATGTTTACATTTTAAACCCCATGTGGTTATTTGTGTGTATTCACTGTTCACTTAGGTTCACATTCTTAGAGCTTCCATCTGGGATTCATTCGTCGGAAAATGTATTTCCGCTTCACCCTGTAAAGGTGTTCTCAGCGGGTGTCTAATTCCAGCCGCGTCTACGCTCCCGGGAGATCCCTTACTGCCCAGGAGGTGGCGGCTGTCAGTCTGCTGGTCCCCGGGCAGTAATCTCTTTTTAAAACCTGGCGGCTCAGTGTTTTCACTTCATTCAGTTTAAACAGTCCCACTGTGCAGATCTACGCGTGGAAAGCTCTCTCCTGTTTTCGCTCCAGGCCAGGTCCTGCGCTCAGACCGGAGTCCGCAGGGCACTGCGAGGACCTGCTCCCCTCCCTCGAGCGGCTCCTCCTCCCAGGCCTGTCTCCCTGCCTGGTTCTGATGGTTTCTGCTGGCCTGGACTTGGCGGATGGGTTCCCTTAGACCTTCTGAGGGGTCTCGAGTGCAGCGATCTTACGTTTCCTATCTTTGGAGTCTGTGTGCCACTGTGTCGTTTCCATTCCTTGGACCACGGGGACTGTCCCATGAGCTGTTGGAAGGCTCTGCATAGGACTTGCTACCCTGGGTGATGTCAGCCACCCAGCACGGCTTCCTGCCCACATGTGGACTGAGCCCTTCTGACCCCTATGCCGCTGGCTTCCTGTCTGGCAGGGTCCCCTGCTGTCCCCTCACCCTGCCCGCTGCCCTCAGAAGTCCCTGCGGCCCCCCCACTCACGGCAGCGGGTACTTCTTCCACAGCAGCTTGGCCGGCAGCGTCTGGTACACGGTCTTATGCTTGCCGTCCACGCTGGGGCTGCCGGAGCTGCTCTGCATGATCTTGGCGTACTCCATCTGCTCGTCCCACGAGCCTGACAGCACGTAGTGGGCCTTGCCCTGGCCGTCACTCACCACGCCTGTCACCTGTGGACATGGCAGGACCGGCGTGGGCAAGGCCTTCTCTGGGCCGACCCTCAGGGCTCTGCGAGGCGGCCTTGCTTACCTTCCGGGCCACCTCCTTGGAGAAGTAGCTGTAGGGCAGGAACTTCAGCTGGCACCGGTCCTTGGTCTTATGGTTCACAATCTCAATGTCCCCCGTCTGGTGAGAGAGGGTGGTGGTCAGCGGCCCATCCCCAGGCCAGACCCCCGCTCCCGAGGGCACCCCTGACCTGGTCGATCCAGAGCTTGCCCACGATGATGTTATGCACAGTTGAGGTGCTTTTCCTCCACACGTAGTGATTCCCACTGGCCTGGAATTCTAAGTGGATGGCACCTGGAGGCGAGACACGGGGTGGCGGTCATGGCTCCCCAGGCTGGGCCCCACCATCCCAGGGGCCTGGGAGCTGTATTCACACAGAGGGGAAAGGACACGGCCCTGGAGGCTTCTGGGTGTGGGAAAACCTTCCCCCTTATCAAGAACGTCTCTGCCCTGGGAGGGCACAGGCCCGGCTCACCTAGCGGCATGATGGAGAGGTATTTGCCCCGGAACTTGCTGGAGATGGTGATCTCCTGCCAGAGGCTCCAGCCGTTCCTGGAGAAGACGTGGTGCGCGGCTGATGGAGGGTGGTGGCTCACCTGCGACAGACCCGCCGCACATGAGTGTCTGCGGGACCCGGGCCAGGCCTGCCCCCAGGCAGCCGGCAGCATCGAGGGCTACAGACCCCTGGAGGCCCCGGAGAGACAGCGCTCCAAGGAAAAGCCAGGGCACAGCAGCAGGTGCAGCCTGTGACTGTGAGACAAGGGCTGGGCGTCTCCACACCCGGCTCTCGGGCTGTGAAGTGGGGGTGGTGGCAGAGTCTACGCCTCAGGATGTCAGGGTGCCTGCGACGGGCTTCGGTGCCCACTTTCCAGTTAACCTCCCCACTCCCTGCCCAGAGGCGGGAGACCCAGCTGCCTAACTGGACCGCAGCCTGACAGCTCCTTGGGCATGGGCATGGGCATGCCAGGACCAGAGGCTGGGTCCCCTTTGTCGCCTCTGACCCCAGGCCTGGAGGAGTGTGTGGCCTCACCTGCTCGCAGAGGGAGCGCAGGCCCATGTCCTCGAGGCGGTCCAGCTCGAAGGTCTCCCCGAGCATGGGGTTGAAAGGCTTGGCGATGCGGTGCACGGTGGTGGAGTAGGAGGACACGGAGAAGGCGGCCACCAGGCACATCTGCTCCACCGAGCTGGTGCAGTGCACCGCTTTGTCCAGCAGGTGGTGGTACTCCAGGTCCTCCGTCAGCCGTTGGAGCATGGACAGGGGCTCGTTGAAGTTGACCTGTGGGAGGGCGGGGGTCCGGCTGGGGTCCCGCTGAGCCAGCTGCTCCCAGCGTAGCACCCTGGCTTTTCTCACATGTGCAGGAACATTGCTGCTCAGACCGCACCTTCAGGGAGGTTCCTCTGACAACTGGTCCAGCACTGCAGTCCCACCTGCTCGCCTCCCCGCACCTGACCTGCTGTCCCGCACACTCGCACTACTTTGCTGTCCTTCTCCCACCCCAGGATGTCAACGCCAGGGCTTCTGCCTTGTTCAGCACTGAGCCATGGGAATGAGTGAATGGTGGACAAAGTGGGTCTGGTCTTGCTCATATTCTGAGCTATTGAGCTATTATGCAGGTTTTCTGTTGAGAGCACCTGCCGGCTGTGGTGCTGGGCTGTGACCCTGGGTCGGGCAGGGTCTTACCTGACACTCAGAAGTGGGTGCCATTCATCTCCCCCCTTTGCACCCCCTTTGGAGGTGAAGGGACTTGTCTGGAGTCACAGTGGAACCAAGTCTGGCCTAGAACCTCCAAGCTCCTCCTCTGGAGATGCCATTGTGGCCTGGCAGCCAGAGGGTGCCCGCCCGTGCCCTGAGCCTGCTGTGTGACCTCGCTGGGGGAGGGCCTACCTGTCTACACACACAGCCCAAGCCTGCCAGTCCCATGGACGGGTCCGGACAGCCAGGACATCATAAGGCCCCGTCAGGTGCAGCGACATGGGGATCCCTGAGACCTCTGCTCTTGGGGGATGGCGGCAATGACATGATTCAACAGTGTGTGCTCGCGCCTCAGGTGGCAGAGAAGGCGACTCCCAGGGGACCCAGTGAGGCCCCCTGCCTGAGCCCTACCGGCATGGGGATCTTGGAGAGCTCCCGGCCGATGCAGTTCTTCATGATGCTCCAGAGATTAAGGCTGTAGTTGGGCTTGTCGGGGATGCGGACACGCCTCTTGACTTTGGGGGGGCCCTTGGGCGTGAGTGAAGCGCCATCCTGTACCTGCCAGAGAAGCAGAGTGTGTGCATCGGCAGAGGCCAGAGCACGTGGCCCTCCCGGCCTCGTCCTCACCCCCGACCCAGGGAGTCTGAGGACCAGCTGCTGGTGGGACGGAAGGCAGCAGGCCACTGGGCCTGCCCCAGGGCCCCGAGCTCCAGGTGCTGGCCTCCCCTCAGCCCCCCTCAGGGCCTCCCCGTCACTCACATTGTCTGCCGGGGTCCAGTCCACAGGGCCTGTGGTCCCACCCTCAGTTTTTCTGCAGGAAACACAGTGGGGGCAGGTTATTTACAAACCCAAGGCCTCCCCAGGGCAGGTTGGAGGGGCCCCACTCTCTGAGGCCCGTGGCAGCAGATGCTCAGAAACCCTCCCGAGGTGTCAGCACAGCCTCCTGAGGCCAGGCCGACCCAGGACCAGGTGAAGCCAGGGGAGCACCTCTGGAGGAGCCACAGGGGTCCCAGCTCTCCCCCTCCCCAGGCCGGAACCGCCTCCAGCCAGTGAGTGCCCTGTTCTCTGTCCATTGAAAATGAAACCCTGATACAAACTCGACTGGGGCCTTTTTTGACTTAAGGAACAATAGACCCAATCTAAGCAGAAATGCCATCTGACATGAGACTTAAAGCAGCAGCCCCGAGAGCCCACCTGTCGTCCTTGGCCTCGGTGATCACAGTGATGAAGGCGGTGGAGTCTTCCATGGCGTCGAAATACTCCGAATCCTCATCTTCCTCACTGTCCTCTTCCTTGGAAGTCAAGAGGCTTTCTAGGGACACGCAGAGCTGCTGCGTCATTTGCGGCTTCACAGAGCCTCGTCGCACCCACCTGAGGGGTCCAGAGCCGACAGGACCTGCACCCCATACTCTGATCCTGATGAACCTGCCGTGGCTGCCCTCATCCACTCTCCGAATGTGCTTTCCTGTCACTGCTCTGGCTCAGAAGCCTCCTTCCTTCCAGAGCCCCCCGCCCCCCGTCCTTCTACATGCTGCTCGGTCTGGCGGTGGCCTAGCTGCCCTTTCTGCCCTTCCCAGGGCACCATGACTCCTAGCCTCAGGCAGCCGCCTGCCAGCCCTGGCACCGAGGGGACAGTGGGGTCACTGAACTCGTCTTTTGAGAAGTGGAACCTAGATGCGGGGAGACTGGCCAGATGAGGGCTGGCATGGGACACAAAGCTGGGAGAGGCCGGCCGGGAGGGAGGCTGCGGCTGGAGTGGCCAGGCCCGGCCCAGCGCTCACCCTGGCTGAAGTTCTTGTTGGGGTCGGAGGACCGGCCGGGCAGGCTGTTGCGGAAGGCCCGCTCGAGGCTGTTGTGCTGCTTGGCCAGCTGCTCGATGGTCTCCTCCAGGTGGATGCGCTGCTCCTGCTCATACTGCAGCGCCCGCTGCCATTTCCGGCTGTGTGCCTCCGCTAGTGCCAGAAAGTCCTTGCAGGCCTGGGGGGGAGAGTGTGTGAGCACAGAGCCTGTGGCCCAGTGAGGAGGACGGGTCCTGTCTCCGCCCCTTGCACCCCTGGGGGTCACCAACCCCGCTGCTGCCTCCTGGGCTGCCAGGGGACCTGGCTTTCTCAGAGCTGGTGGGGAACTGCTCTGGCGGCGCCCCTCCCAGCGGCGTCCTCTCTGTGAGACGACAGACCCTGTGCTCACAGCTCCGGGTCTCAGCTCACCCAGCAACATCCTCCAGGTGGGAGGAGGGGGTCATCCCCATTCACACATCAGCAACCAGAGGCTCCGTTCCCAGCAGCTCCTCTGCAAGATCCTGGGCCACTTCAGTCCAGGGGCCTCCCACCCTCCCTCAAGGTCAGGGTGCGGGTCCCATGTGGCCACACCTAAGCCACCGTAACCCGCTTCTCCAGAAGGGCCGGGGTTTATCCTGACAGGTGTCCTGGTGCAGGCGGGGGTGGGAGACCTCGGAAGGAAAGCCGTCTCCTGGTGCTCACCAGGCTCCCGGGAGGGAGCGCCTGCGCCCGGGGCCGTCCCAAGTCGGGGGCTCTTTTGAGTTTGCAAATAATGGATCTGTAGGGCGCCCCTGCTCCTGTGGAGCGGCCCTCACAGACTCCCCTGCAGTGTGGGGCCCTCGAGGTGGGCCTGGGTGAGCCCCCTGTGGAGCCAAGCCTTTATCCTCTGGGCCTACAGTGGCCTCCACCTCGCCCCAGTTCCCATCCCTTCCTCACCACTGCAGCCTGCAGGTGGGGCCCCTGACTGCACACCAGTGACCACCCCAACGCGAAGGCACCTCTTTGCTGGGTCAGCACCAGCAGGTGGAAGAGGCGGTGGTGGGGAGGCGGGCAGAAATGTTCCAGACGCTTACAGGGTCCCCCACCCCCATTCCACAGGCAGTGAACCTGAGCTCAGAGGCCACACAGCGGGGTCCCAGGCGGGTCACAAGCAAGGATGTCGGGGAACAACCCTGTTGAAGCACCAGGACTCGGCCCTGCCTGCCTCCCAGCACCTGTCCCTGCTGCTGGGGCCACTGCCCACACGGCAGGGCTGCTGGCCTCCGTGCCTGACCTCCACCTCGCGGCCACTGCAGGACAGGCTGGCGAGGAGCAGCAAGGGGACAGGAGTGTGACCCCTAGGACAGGCCACATGTGGCTGGGCTGGATATAAGATCAGAACGTCACAGCTGCCTACAGAGGGGACGGGGCTGAGGCTGCTGCACCACAGTATCTAAGGCCGTGGTTCTCAACCTTCTGGCCCTTTAAATACAGTTCCTCATGTTGTAACCCAACCATAAAATTATTTTCGTTGCTACGTCATAACTGTCATGTTGCTACTGTTATGAATCGTAATGTAAATATCTGATATGCAGGATGGTCTTAGGCGACCCCTGTGAAAGGGTCATTCGACCGCCAAAGGGGTCGCGACCCAGAGGTTGAGAACCGCTGATCTAAGGGCTCACATAGCTGGACCAAGGCCTTCACCACTGCCACTGGAAGGCGGGGGGGAGTGGGGGCGGGTACCTGCAGTAGATGAGCTGCTCCAGTCACCTGGGGGCTATGGAGAGCCCCAGTGCACCTACCTGGTGTCTGTCCCCAACGCCCAGGGCTTCCTCTGGCACTGCCACCCTTCTCCCAGCCCCATCCTGGCCACACAGCACAAAGGCAGGCGCTGGCCTGGCCCCTGCACCCGCCCGGGGAATGCTGAGCTGGGCTATGCACTACTGTTTGCCCACTAAGCTGGATTAGCCTGGGGCCCAGCAGGGGGGTTGCTGGGGGGGGGGGGTCCAGGGAAGGCCTGGCTGGTCCAGGCTCCGAACCCACAGTCACATTTCCCCTGAGACACTGCCACGCTCTCAGAGTGGGGCACCCGGAGGCCCCTGCCCACACTACACTTGCCGCTGAACCATGCACGGGGCAGGGACAGGCAGGATAAGGAGCCCAGCATCTGGTCCCCTCACAGGCACGGCCTCACTGCCCACCCTGGGCAGGACTGTGACCTCCTGGGCCTTGGAGTCCTCATGGGACAAACAGAGGCTGAAACTCAGGAGTCCTAGGGAGTCCCCGTCGGGGTGATGGCCTTCCTCCCACCGAGGCTACAGAGGTGCTTGGGATGAAGAGCTGTGGGCTTCTACCTCCAGAGGGCGGGAGCGAGAACCAAAAGGCCCGGGACAGAAAGGGGGTCCCCACATGGGCGGGCCCTGCCCAGCAGCTGCTGTGGGCCAGGACTCCCCGTCCCAGAGCCTGGCCTGGTGAGAGGCTGAGAGCTGCCCACCGACAGGAAACTGTCGGCCGAGGTGTGAGCTCCAAGGGAAGCTGCTGCCACGCAGAGCTCCTGAGCTGGAAGCCTGTGCCCAGGAGGGAGGAGGACAAGCTAATCGCTTTTGTGTTCCTAATCCTAATCCTGACGGCGACCTCGCCACTCCCCAAATGCCGGCAGGCGAGCAGGGCTTGGAGGATGCCACACTACCAGAAGCAGGGCCAGCTCGGGCCTTCGAGGCCAAGGGGGGGCCCTGAAGCGGGGATGGGAGTGCCGGACTCAGATGGGGTCCCTCTGGGTCAGGACCAGCCGAGCCGCCATCCTGTATATCCACCCTCCTGGGCCCTCGAGGCCGAGCAGCCCCCAGGGCCGGGCTGGCCATCTGCCTGTGCCCACTCCTCACCTGGCACTCAGCACAGGCTGCCCGGCACTCGCAGGGGCCAGCCAGCCCTTCCCACCACCGAGGGCAGTCACAGCCTCGCCTCAATGTGACTCCATGAGGCACCAGGCGGCAACTTTCACTGGGATCCAGACTTTAAAATAGCCCTTCCCACCTTCAGAAGAGCTTCCTCCGTGCACACAGGACCCAGCACCATCTGGCCACCAGTTTGCCAGCTGAGTTTAGACAGTTCCAGAATCTATTTTTACTCCTCTCCCCAGGACCCGAATGAGCAGGTTCTCCGGCAGCAGAACAGTGGTCAGCTGGACAGGAACCTTCCCACGGGCCCCGGAAGAACGAGGCGGGGCTCCGGGGCCCTCACCACTGCTTTGCTTGGGTGGGCGCAAGCAGCCCCCATGGTCTCCAAATGGGGCTCAGAGAAGCCTCAGTGTATCCAGCAGCCAATGGCTCCTGCTGACCTGGGTCTTTGTTCCTCTGATGCCTCTGACCTGGGGCCTTGGCCCTGAATTGCTTCCTCTGCACCTGCCCCCACCTGCCCCCCTCTGCCCAGGTGTCCCACTCTGGCCTGGACCTCCCCCCACCCCCCGCCTCCACCCCCCGCCTCTGCCTCCCCCCCTGCACTGGGCTCTGGCTGTGCTGGGAGCCACTCCTGCCCAGACTTTCCTAAGTCCCTGCTGTCAGGATCTGCACCGTCCCGTCCAGCTAGCTCTACTGCACACACCAAAATGTGACCGCACGGGCCTTCCTCGGGGCAGTGTCCACTGCATCGGGCCCTGCAGGTGGGCCTGATGGCAACCTCCCCATTAGCCAGAACCCCTGCTGCTTTCTGCCCCCACTGGGCACCTCGACCATCTTTGGTCTCCTGAGGGGCTCGCCCACAGACCGGCTTTGCTCACCAGCTGGCTGTACAAAACCTGTTCCTGGGAAAGGCCCTCCTGCATCCTGCCCAAACGGTAGGACCGACTAGCACATGAGGGCCGGGGCGGGGTCAGGAGGAGGTCTCCCCTATTCTCCCAGCAGCCTAAACCCCCACCTACAGGCTTCCCTGGGGCCTGTTGTCACCCCCACAGCCACTCTGCTGGCCCTTCCCTCAACGCCCAGCTGCCACTCACCCTTAGGTAACAACAGGGACCTCCCAGTGGGGCTCTGACACCTGCCTCTGCCTCACAATGCCCGGCTTCCAGGCAGTGGCTGCTGAGCTAAAAGGTGGGTTGAACCCTTTTCCTTGGCTGCACGAGCTTCACTGAAAGTGAAAGGCAAAGTGCTCTCAGGTCACACGCGAGGTCTCCTGACCGGGTTCCTGTTTCCCAGGCTC
The DNA here is from genome assembly GCF_000147115.1 of Myotis lucifugus. Classification (NCBI taxonomy): domain Eukaryota; kingdom Metazoa; phylum Chordata; class Mammalia; order Chiroptera; family Vespertilionidae; genus Myotis; species Myotis lucifugus. The sequence continues at coordinate 205,538 of NW_005871665.1, forward strand.
CCCTCCCCCCCTCCCTCCAGGTCCTTCCCCCCTCCTCCTGCCAGTCTGCTTCCATGACCTCTTGTTCCACCCCACCAGCCTGCTCTTTCCTCCTAAGGTCTTTTAACCTCCGACACACCCCGTCATCTCCATGGTTACAGGGCTTGGCCAGACCATGGAGGGGTCATGGAGGGCCTCCATGCCTCAGTGTCCACCAGCAGCCGCATGCTGCCCTGTCGCAAAGGGCTGGTTGGGGTGAGCTGGGCTGACCTGAACTCACGGCTCCTAAGGGTCACGGGGGTCGTGTCGTTGGAGGGGCCGAGTCCAGGCTCTGCAAGAGTCACCAGCTCTGAGGCGCCTCTCCCAGTTCAGTTGTGGATCTGGGTCAGGAGCAGTCTGCCTCGCTCAGCCCACCTCCGGGGCCCAGCACTGCGGGAGACACCACCGCCACCACCTGCCGCGCAGCCCTCAGTGCCTCCGACTGAGAGGGCTGAGAGGAGATGTGCTGGGCGGCTCAGGGAGGTCCCAAGGGCGCAGGCGGCAGGGAAGTGGAAGCGAAAGTCACAGAAGCAGCACTTCCCTGGCCATGCTTGGCCCCCGGGCCTACAGACAGAACCTGCTTCCACAGGCCAGGAGGGGCACCTGGCAGGGGGTACGGGACAGTCAGACCACCCAGGGCAGGCTTGCTCCCAGAGTGACCATGCAGTACCGTGCGTTCTGCCCAGGGCAGGGCCCGCAAGGCCAGAACTCAAGGGCAAGCCATGGGGAGCCCAGGCCAACCAGGAGCCCGTGTGCCAGGCCTGGTGACAGGTGATGGAGCCCCGGGCTTTGAGCACAGACCCTGGGGGTCACGCAGGGACCAAGGGCTGCAACCCCAGGTGCTCATGCAACAGCTGGGCCTGTGAGCCTTGGGCAAAATGACTGCTCTGGGCCTCAGGGTGGCACCTACACAGGACAAATGAGGAGGAGGAGGAGGAGGCTTCAGGACACCGACTTCACGTGGCTGAGGTGAAAAGCACAGCGATGGGAAGAAAGTGGGCGGCTGCTGTCCCACCACCACCGTCCCGGAGGCCTGTCCTTCAAACCCTGCTCCACCACAAAGATAGTTATAGGAAAAAGAGTAAAACTTGAATTTACTTTTTTCACTTAAAAAAAATGAATACCCAAAGCACGTGATGGTAATGTGTCCATTCCATCATTCACCTAAACCACATGACTGATCCATTGCTACCACATCAGCACATCCCGGCTTCCGGTCCCCACACCCCAGCCAGCGGCGGTTCAGGCTCAGTCTAAGACCAGTCATGTCTAGTGCTGTGAGCTTCCTCCTAAATGACAGGCTAATGCGCAGTTACCCACACAGTAATCCAACCAGGGAACTGCTGGGCTGCGTTTGATCAGACTCACAGAATCACCCGCAAGGGAATTTGCAGACGCTAAGCGGTTCATTCACTGCTCCTACGATCTTTCACAGCGCGCTCATTCACTGAGGCTCCCGTGTGCTGGGCACGGTGCCAGGCATGGCAGCTGCAGGCCCCAGGGATTGCCAGGGAACTGCCCTGGCCTCGCAGGGAGGACCTGCCAAGATGCTTCAGTAGAAAACCCATGGGACGTGGGACCAGACGGGGTGATGGTCAGCAGTGGTCGGGTGGGGACGCGCGCGCGCGCCCCCCCCCGAGAGAGTGTCTGCGTGGATGAGTGTGTGTGTATCTACCTGCTCCTTCCCGGGCGCCCTTTGGAGGACGTGTGTCCCTGTGGGCTCTGGCTGGCGGCAGTCTCTCCTTTCCTACGTGCATAAACCAGCCTCAGTCAGAGCGGATACCAGCATGGCCTGTCAGGCCAGCACCTCACTTCGGTGCCTGCACCTCGATCCCCATGGAGCTGGATGGGGAGAGGCCTGCATCAGGTTCACACCAGCAAGTGGGCAGAGCCCAGCCTGAGCCCAGCTCCCCTGCCACTCCTCTGACTCTCCTGGTGCCAGAACTGAAAACGGGCGTCATCACCACCCCCAGGGTCTGTGCTTCCTACCGGACAACTCATTCTGCACTCAGATGGCAGGCTGCTTCCATGGCTTCACACACAGGCGAGCCTCACACCAGCTGAGAGGCTCATTATCGGGGAAAAACCAAAACTGCTTACTCAGACAAAGTGGCTTCCGCCTCAGCGGATGGCGGGGGGGGGGGAGCAGTGCTCCTGGGGTGGGTGGGGAAACAGGAACACTGTTGCGTCGTTAAATGCTTAATCCATGTTCAGGGCATGCGGGGCCTGGGCCCCTAGAGTCGGGCAGTAAGGAGCCCAGGGAGCTGAGAGGGGTGGTCAGAGGAAAGCGCAAGCGCACACTGACGATGGGGCCGACACACAGGCAGCCCAGAGCTGCGGCCCAGCCACACCCTGAGCACGTGGACACGTCCTCGCACCTGCTGAGCGCCAGGACCTGTGGCTGTTTCTGGGAAAGGGTGTCCCTCCTCAGCCCCAGGCCCCGGTACCCCGGCCGCTCCAGTCCCAAGCCTGTGCGGCAGGAGCAGGGTGGGTGGGGGGTCCGCTAGCCCCACAGCCCAGTCCACCTCAGGCCAAGATCCCAGGTGGACTCCAGCCTCCATCTTCCCCCACCCTTGGGTTTCCTGGTGTCGGGCAAAGAGCCTGGTCCCGACTCCGACCCTGCTCTGCTCTCCCTCCTGGCTTCGGAGGCTGGACCCCGCCTGGGGCTCACTAGGCACCAGGACTGCCCTGTCTCTGGTCGGCCCGATGGCCGCCTGGACCATGTTCCCTGGACCCGGGCCACCACCTCTGTGTGGCTTCCCCTCTCTGACCCAACCCCGGTTTCCACCAACCGTTAAAAAGGATGTCCTCGCCCAGCGACCTCTGGGAGGACGAGGTGATTACAGGATCCAGAGTGGAGGGCGCCAGCCCTGGGAAACGACCTGACGCCACCTGGTCTGTCAAGCACCCCAGCACCCGCACTTCCCTCTGGGGGAGCCCCGGGCCAGGGCAGCGGGATGGGGGGACACTCACGTTGATCATAGCATTGGACGTGATGCGGAAGAGGGTGGCCCGCTCGTTCACAGCCTTCAGCTTCTCGCTGCTGTCGTAGGGGATGCGCAGGCTGTCCAGCTCGTTCAGGGAGCGCAGCAGCGCGGCGCCGTGCTTGGCGAGGAGGTCGTGGCACGTGCTGAGGTCATCGAGCTTCAGGGAGAGGTTCTTGATGGTGCTCTGGAGCTCAGTCTTGTCAGCTGGGGCGGCAGTCTCGTCGTCGTCGTCCCCAGAGTCATCTGCAGAAACAGTTGCCATGGTGATCACTGATACTGACAGCAGGAGGGGCCTGCCGGGCTCGAGGGAGGAGAGTACCCTCGACGGTGCCAGGTCCTGCCCCCCGCCAGGGTGAGGGGTCCCCCGGCCTTCCTGGGTGGGCACAGGCCCTCTCGGGTAGTGGGAAGGGATGTAAGGGGGACCGAAGAGGTCACTGAGGCTCAAAGAAGTGCCGTCACGCCCCGGGCCACCCAGCTAGTCTGCTGCCTCCAGAGCCACTTCCTCCACACCAGGCTGCCAGGGCCTCGCTGCCGGGTGAACGCTGACCTCCCCACCCCCTCCTCTCACAGCTGCCCAGTGACCTCAAGTGCCCTTTCCTGGGAGGCTGGGGTGCCCGAGGTCCTGGCCCGCTGCCAGCCAAGCGGTCAGAGCTGTGGGGGCCTCCAGGGGGCCCAGGGTCAGGGGGTCCGGGCCCTGCTGCTGCTTTAATGCGGAGCACGGGCCAACCAGGAGGCTGACACGGGCTGTGGGTGCCAGAGCCTGTGACTGCTCAGGGGTTTCTGAAATCCTCAGCAAGAAACCTCTTTAGATGAAGGAAATCTGTAACCCAAGATACAACCCTTTTGAAAAAGGTGCGTACTGTGGAAGAATAGACTTCTTCCTGGGTGGCCACGGTTGAGTCACTGCCCCGAGCAGGTGGCAGTGCCAAGCCAGCCAGTGACGTGGGGCCCAATTGAGCAGGGGTGGCGGGCAGCATGCATTGCACAGCCTGTCCCTGGCGGCCATAAGGAGCCTCGAGCCGGGGGCAGGAGCCTCCCCCCGCCCCCTGCCCCAGCGAGCCCACCTACAGCCCTACATGACCCAGTGTCGGGCCCTGGGCCACTGGCTTTGTTCATGTGAACGCGGCGCCTCGCAGGGGTCGGTGGTGGGCAGACCTTGACTATCATTTCCGTTCTGTCAGGGAGAAAGTGCAGGTTCCCGGAGGACAGGCCGCCAGGGTAGGCCCTGCAACCAGGGGGCAGAGCGGGATCTGCAGGTCAGTCTGCACAGAAGGCCTCGCCTCTGCCTGGGTCGCCTTAGAAAGGCTCCAACAGCTAACGTGCATCTTGCCTTGCTGCGTGCCAGGCCCTGGGCAAGGGCACTGCCTGTTAGTGCGGCTGGGGGAAAGGGTCACTGACATGCCCATGGTCACGAGGTGAGGGAGCTCTGGAGCATCTAGAATTCAGACTTCGGGCCTTAGCTACAATGCCACCTTCCTATCACCCTTCCAGGTTCAGTACGTCTAGCAACCAGAAGGGCCAGCCACTGACCAGTCAGGGTGAGGGAGGGAACCACATATCTACTTAACTTATTAAGCAGCATGCCCTAGTAAGCCCCTCTCAGGGTCCAAGTTCAAGTCCAGCCGCCAGGGACATGGGATGGCTTGTTCCGCTCCCAAGTCACTGGGGTTTGGGATGGGAAGACACCAGTCAGCAAGTACAGACCAGCACAGCCTGTTCCCTGGGGATGGGGAGTGAGTCTCTCCAGGCAGACAGTGGGAGTAGGAGAACGAGGGAGGCAGAAGAGGGTCGGGGAAGTGAGTGGGTGGGTGAGTGAATGACCGATCTTGGGCACATCCCAGGAGATCTGTCAGGCCCGTCAGTCTGCGGTGGCGTGCACGGAGGAGCCGGTCACACACAGGATGGCGGGATCTGGAGAAGGAAGTGAGAAGTAGGGGGGAGCACAGAGGAGCTAGTTGGAGAGCGCAGAGGGTGAGGGCCTTTGACATGCCAAGGAGCCTGGGCCTTCGTCCTCGGTAAAAGGGAGTGTGTGGTGGCAGGTGGATGGTGGGCAGATGGCAGGGACAGAGAGGTCAGAGGCCTGGCAGGGCTGGGGCCAGGGTGGCCAGGGGCTGGAGAGAACAGGGTCCCTAAACCCAGCCCGGACATGATGGTAGCACCCACCAGCTCCAAGGCGATGAATGACCGGTGATGGCCTCACCCCGACACTGTCCCTCCACCCGGCCAGTCCTCAAGGAGAGGATGGGTGTCACTCAGAAGCTGACATGTGGCCCAGCCTCCCAGGCTCCCACAACCCCACGCCGGGGAGGAAGCAGAGCTGAACAGTGAAGGGGACTCTGCCTCCCAAATGGTGAACTCTGGCCATGCTGAGTCCCCAAGTCTGTTAGGGGTCAGGGGTCCTTTGCAAGGAGCAAACCCACACGGGCAAAATAGACGAAACTCAGAGATGCAAACAGAACTACTTCGTGTGACCTTCCTCAAATCGGAGAAAAGGACGGACGGCACTGAATGAGCTTCCGCTTTCTGAGGGGTGAACAGCAGATGCCCAGCAAGGGCCGTGAAATAGCTCCTCAGCTTCCACTGCCCACTGTCCCCTGACGGGGACGCCCTTGGCGGCAGATTCGGTGCAAAGCAAGGAACACGCTTGTATGTATAAAGTTGCTGAGGCCTGCAGTTCTCAAGCTTATGGCCTTGGGGATTCTAGAGCTTTTATCACCCAAATATACTCTGTCCCCACTTCCCACTGGGAATAAAATTCAGCCACAATGAACATCTGCGAGGAACAAAGAACAATCCAAACTGCAACACAGCAGACACTGAGCTATTGCCAGAGGCAAAGTCCTACAGAAATTTTGCAACCATGTTAACACCAGAACAGCAGCAGCTGCAGTCGGGGTTCAGACAAAGCCCCTGCCGGGCACAGAGGAGCCCCTCTCCCTCGAGGCCAGGACTTAGCGCACAGCAGCTCTCAGGAGGGGCCGCCAGGCTGCCCCGGGTTGTGGGGTGCCTGCATTCCTAGGCTTGTGGCCCCTTCCTCATCCTAAAAGCTAGCAGAGCAGCATCTTCAGTGTCTCCCTCTGACTCTGACCTGCCTGCCTCCCTCTAAGGACCCTTGTGACTACCTGGGGCCCACCTGGGTAGTCTCCCCATCTCAAGACCCTCGATCACCCCTTCAGGTCCCTTTGCCATGTACCCAGCACAGGCCCCGGGAACAAGGACATGGGGCCACTGTTGAGTGGCCGCACCGAGCGTGGCTGGGCTGAACACCGAGCTGTGTTCTCTGTCTTTGATCAGACATTTGGTTGGCTGGCCTAGCAGGTGGTCCCCAGAAGCTCCCTAGTTAATCCCGAGACTCCTACCTGCACACAGCCCCTCTGTCCCCCCCTCACAGCCTGGCACATATGCCTCCTGACTGGTCAGAGGTGATTCTGGGATGTGGCTTTGGTTAAGTGCACTTGTCCGTACACTGGGGGTGGATAGGTTCATACTTATGTATATATTGTTAGTTCCCACCTGAGGATATTTTTCCATTGATTTTTGGAGAGTGGAAGGGAGTGGGAGAAACAGAAATGTGGATGTGAGAGAGACACATCGATTGGTTGCCTCCTGCACGCACCCCAACCAGGGCTGGGATTGAACCTGCAACCCAGGCATGTGCCCTCGACCAGAATCAAACCCGGACCCTTCAGTCCCTGGGCTGATGCTCTATCCACTGAGCCACACCGGCTGCGGATATGAGTGCCCCCTCTGGAAAAGGACATTAAGCACCCCACGCATGACAGTGCAGAGCCAGGACGTCCTGGCATCAGCCTATCCATATCCCTGTCACCTTCATCAGCACCGCTCACTTCTGCGCATAGTCAGTCTTGAATTTACTTCAAACCACAAACGACTTGGAGCCAGAGGAAGCCACTGTGCCCCCACCCCTGCTCCCCACTCGGGGCTCCCCTTGAACCCTTTAGGAGCCGCTCTGGCCGAAGAGCCCAGTGGGCACCTGAGCCAGGGCTGGGACCTTCTTTCATGGGGGGCTCCTGGGGAGGAGTGGGTTGCCATGGAAACAGCCAGCTCAGCGGAGCCAGGTGAGCTATTTTTACAAGTGGAGCTCTTTTACATCTTTGGAGGAAAATAGATCAAGTTTCTGGATGGCAAGTCCTGTCAGGGGGCAGCTTTTTGAAACCCAGAACCCAAAAGGCCACACAGACTGGTTAGGGACAGGGACAGGGTGGTGACACGGTGGCGGGTCAGAGGCCCTGTGGCCACCCCATTTGCAGGGTCTCTTGCTGGTTTCTCCCTCACCTGCCCACAACCTCCCTGAGGTCAAAACACAGGCTGACCGGAGGGTCCCCTCCCTCACACACCATGACTGGAGGTGCTAACAGCCCTGGCTGACGGGGGAGGGGGCGGGGGCTGGGGGGGGCCGGGGGGGGGGAGTGAGGTGCAGGGCAGGCAAAGTCCAGGCCACGGGGAAGCCCAGTGCTCACTCCTCCCTCGGCACCCACATCTGGCGCTGTTTGGGGGGCGGGTGTGCTGAGATGGGCCCTGACAGAGGGACAGGACGCCGGGGAGGAAGGGCACAGGCCTATGGGGGTGGAGGGACAAGCACAGGAGCCCAGTGGGGTGCTGAGCAGGGAGGGCATTTAGATGGCCCCTCCCCGAAGGCCCTGGGCTCCTCACAGTCTACTGAGCAGCCGCCCTGACCCCTCAGGCTCCCTCTCTTGGGCTCCCGAGAGCCCAACTGGAATAACATCCAAACATGTAAAAAGGGGACAAAGGTCATGGATAGCCTGCTCATCTCTCTAGGCCCAGCAGCAAGCTGGACACAGGCGCCAGGGCCCTGGGGGGAGACAGGGAGCAGGGGGAGGAGGCAGCCACCATAGGGGACCCAAAGGATCGCAGGGTGGGCGGTGCAAGGCAGGTGGAGGCCTGAAGCAGCCAAGGCCCGCCACTGGCTGATTGGGGTGGGAGCGGGGAGTAAGGGACACATCCTGTCTGAGAGTCTGTGTGTCCTTGCTCACCCCCCGCTGGACCCGCTGGCCTGGCCTGCCTGCTCCACAGAAGAGGGGGCACAGGGAGGGGAGGGTGGTGAAGGACCCCCCCACACACAAGGACCCACTGCACCAGGGCCTGAGACCCGGCTGTCCAGCGGAGGCTGATGGGCACTTTTGTCCCCAGCAGGACTAACCTTGACCCGTGATGCTCCCTCAGGCCAGCAGCACCATGAATGGGGCAGCACTGCTCCCCTCCCTCTGCTGAGCCTGACTGCGCAGAACGGGGAGGGGACGGGCCTCAGTCCCCGGGTGGCCGCACCTAACGGGCTCCCAGACCCCGCGCGGGGTGGGCTTTCATGCCACCCTGAGCACAGCTGCTGAGCTGGGAGTGTGTGTGCAGCCCAGCTCTGCAGACACACCCACCGCAGGGCCTCTGAGGAGACACAGCAGGTGTCGGTTTCGAGTGAGAACCTGGGGGCGCTGCACTCCTGGCAAAAAATAGCCATTTCCCATCTGCAGTTAGCACCTCAGAGAGTCAATGGCAGCAGGTTTGGTGATTTCTGTTTAGATTGCAGGAGGCTATTCAGCCACCTGAGTTTGATCCCGGACTGTAACCCGCCGAATGCTGAGAAGAGACAGAAAGAGACTTCAAGGCAAGTCCACGGGATGACAAGTAACTCCAGTGGGTCCGAGCGAGAGCGGCGGGTGCTCAGTGACTGCCCGCTCCTGTGCATCCGTGTGCCGTGGCGTCCCCACGGGTGACAGGCTCTGCTGCGGGAATCGCACCCACAGAGGAGAGGGCGGCCTGGAGGGTTAAGGATGGTGCCCCTCCCCCAGGAGGCAGGTGAATTAATGCTGAGAAGTTGGGCCTTGAGGACGCTGGAAGGATGTTAGGATCTAATCTGGTGGAAAATCAGATGATAAATAATAAATTGTGAAACCCTGGCAGGCAGATGGAAAACGCAAGCCAGAATACCGGCGTCATCTTGTTCTTCATGACCCTCTGCGGCCATCGCCCCTCCTCTCTCCCTGGTGACCAGCACAGGGGTGTCGAGGGCAGCAGGCGCCCTTGCAACCACATTGGGTTCTCTGGCAGCTTCCCCGGGAGAGGGGCACGGGCTGCATCCTCAGCAGGACAAGGTGGGCCTCAGGGATGGGTACCCTACATGTAAGAACTGGGCCTGGCTTCCATTCTCCCAGAGCTGCAGGGGCAAAAACCTCATCCCTCAAACACGAGTCTGTAGGGCATCCTCTGGCGGAACCCTCTGCAGGAGCCCTGCTGGCTAGCGAGGCCAGCACAGTGAGAGGCAAAGAAAGGGCCGGGCACAGTGTCAAAGCTGCCAGCCACATGAGGGGTGAAGAGTAGGCGCATGAGCAGTTAGGCTGCAAGGACACCCACAAGCAGTGCCTCCCTCCTTGCCAGGAGGCTGACCCCGCGGCCACACGGTACCCGCAGGAAGACTAATGGCTCCGGAGCAGGCCCACCTCCCTCCAGGGAAACAAACCTGGCGCAGAGACGGAGCAAAAATAGAGGCGCGTGCTCGTCATGGCATCTGCTGTGATGCTGAAGATAACCTACTGCCCCAGCCTGCAGAACGCCCAGCCCACCTATGGCTTCCACCTTATTGGGGTTTCCCTGGGGTCTCCTTTAGTGAATGGGGTGCCCATCCCAGGTGAAGCACTGTGGGGTGCTGACTCTCCCCAGGGCCTCTGGGCTCACTCCCCGTCGCTGTCCAGGTTTAAGTCTTACCCCAAGGTCCCAAGGAACATGGGCAGCTCCTTAGCCGACCCAAGGCAGGTGCAGGAGGGCCAACCTCACAGCAGCTGGACTTGGGCCGGGAGACCGCCCCCCACTCCCCGGCTGTGAACTGACTGGGCTGCGGGCACGGCTGCTCTGGCCTGAGCCCGCATTCAGGGAGCACTGGCGCGTCCCTTTCTCCCACCTGCTGACATCAAGCCCGGGGCTCCCTCTCCCCACTGCCCTGTGCTGCCTGCTGGGCAACCAAACTAGAAAAAACCCTCCCCTTCTCCCGACAGTTCAGGAAATGAAACAGTTTCCGTGTTTCTATGTTGCAGACTAGCCTTGGTCCACTGAGCACAGTTCAGCTTTGTGTGTTGCTCTCATCAGAGTCCGTGTAGCAGCTGTTCCATATCCCTCTGGGCTATGAGCTCTGGTCTCCCCATGACCCCGCCTGTTGGGGCCGTGGTGGGAACATGGCAGGAGGGCTGCTTTCTGCCTCTGCTGGCGCTTAGGGAGGTGCCACGCTCAGCCCAACTCCCAGCACAGCTCCTCAGAAACCATGACCACACTTCACACACCTCCCACGTCACCAGGCACCACTGGGACCCGATCGCCCAGCAGTCCCCACCCAGTGAGAGGATCCCTAATGCACAAGGAGCCCACCTGTGTGCGTGGTTTCTGCGCAGCACAAACGCCCGTCTCCAGGCCACAGGAGGTCAGGTGACCCGTCCGTGAGAACCCCCCGGATCTGCCCCGGACAGCGTCACTGCTGAGCAGGCCACTGGAAACTACTCCCTTACACTTTCCTGGCCTGAAGACAGCCACGCTGCTTATCCCTGGAAATCATCTGATGCCGTGTAATCACACTCAAGAACTTTCCACGTGCAGCTGCCTCTTGGCGTCAATGACAGGGAGGGAGCAGAGGCGGGGCCCCGAGGTGGAGAGAGGGCTCCCACCAGCAGGGAGGGAGCACGGGCTGCGTCTGCCTGGCTGAGCCCCCATCCCGGGCCGGGCAGGCGGGAGGTGCTACTAGAACCTGTAGAATGAGTGGATGGCACTGTGTTGTCTGCGAGGCGGTGTGCAGATGTGAGCAGTGAGGGGCTTAAGGTGCTCTGGGGTCAGGAGAAGACTCAGTTCAGGGCTGTCCTTGTGCCACCCCTGACTCGAGCTAATACAGGAAGCCAAAGGGACGTGGATCACAGCCCGATCGCCCTGCGACCTGCCCACCTCAGCCAGACCTTGGCCACACAGTCCCTGCAAGGAATCGCCTTCACCCCGCCTTCACCAACCTCTCTGGTTGCTCTTCCACCTCTGCAGTCTGCACAGAGGTGGGTGGGCCCGGCCGGGCAGAGCTCGGAGGGAAGGGCGGGGAGGAGACCCCAGGCCCTGCGGAGGTGGAACCTCATGCTCTGCCCCACGTCAGGCAGACGGGCGAACTCTCGTCTCAGAGAAACCAGGGGCTAAAGCAGGCCCTTTCGTGGAACCAAGTTAGAGAGCGCTCCCCGTCTACGAGCCAAGCAGACCTGGGGTCCCACTTTGCTATTCATCACCCCTGTGACCTGGCATAGTTACTAAACCTCCAGTTTTTCATCTGCAAAATGGGTAAACACATCTGTAAAGGGCTTAGCACAGTGCCTCGCCTCCAGCGAGGCCATTATTGTCTGGCTATGGAAAGGGTCCATGCTGAAGGTCCCAGCCATATCCAGCACAGACCAACACATGATAACGCTTCCCTTTGGGTTTCCACACAAAGGCAAGAGGAGACGCAGCTGATGGGCCACAGGAGGGTAAACACAAATAATAACCGAACTTGTGGGGAAAACTCATGCTTTTTGGTTAGTCAAGTGCAAGTGGAAACACTAACAGGGCACAACCTTATGCCGGTCAAAGACTCAGGACGATGGAGGTCTCACGCAGGGGAGGTGTCCACCCCCAGCCCCTAGAGCAGTGGTTCTCAACCTTCCTAATGCCTCGACCCTTTAATACAGTTCCTCATGTGGTGGTGACCCCCAATTTCATTGTTACAAATTGAACATAATTAAAGCATAGTGATTAGTCACAAAAACAATATGTAATTATATATGTGTTTTCCAATGGTCTTAGGCGACCCCTGTGAAAGGGTCGTTCGACCCCCAAGGGGTCTCGACCCACAGGTTGAGAACCGCTGCCCTAAAGCGTTCAAGGACCGGAACATTGGGCCAAAGGGCGCGGGGTACCACAGAGATGAAGTCACATCTTTGGACTCAGTGTTCACACTCTTGGGAATTTGTCCCAGAAAGAAACACCAGAGGAAAACTTTACATGCCAGCAATGCTCAGGCAGCAAGCAGTTTGGCTCTGACAATGTGGGAAGAACCAACATCTAACAGAAGGAAAAGGCTTCCCACAGCTATCCAACGGACACACTAAGCCTGCGATAATGTGGGAAAGTGCTTAAAATGAAAAGGCGTGTGAAATGGCAATTTTGTATCCCAATGATGTAAAAAGGATGCTCACATAAAGGAAAAATACTAAAAATAGAGACCTAAAAACAGTGACATGAGGGATATTGGAGCTATGGAAACCCCATGAACATCTGGAATTGTTGCCTTAACAGTAAATAGCCCTTAAAAATAATGACTGCACGGGGGGTTTGGCCAAGAACAAAGTGTATCTGGGTGTGGGTATGTGCTGGGGGAGGTGAGAGGGGGTTGGGAGGGAATTTCTTCAGGCAGATGAGCAGCTGCCAAATTGTTAATGATCTCACGGTCATGCCCCATACAAACCGCTCAGCTTCTGATGTAAACATATCCTGGGCAGAGGGGAGCACCTGGGGGCTGGGCCCGTTCTAGCCTCTCAGGAAAGAACATCTGTCCTCTAACCAGCTCCCACCTACAGCCAGAAGGACGCCGGGCCTGCCAGGCCACGGAGGACTGCCCACGGGCACTGCCGGGGTGGAGTTGGGCTCCCTGAGATTGTGGCCTCGTTCCGCCTCACCACCCGCCCAGCCCGAGCAGCTACTATTTCTGAAGATGTGCGTCAGGCGTCACTGTTCAGCACACACGTCAGAGGAAGCAGTGCAGAAAAGGACATTTCTCTCTGGCAGCCTGAAGCCGTAGCTCCATCTTTATTCACACTGCTCATCTGTTTGATCAGATGCTGTGCCGGTCGGAGCTGCCGGGCACTTTACAGGGAAACCAGGCGTCGGGAATGACTCCCGTCCACAGAGGGAGGCGCTGCAGGACCCTCCCTGACGAGGTCAGAGGAAGAGGCACCGAGAGCGAGCCTGTCCGTCAGTCCATGCCCACTCTCCGCCCCGGGCAGCGCCTTTCCTCGGAGCTCACGGACTGCTGCGCCGTGTGCACATTCTCATCTCTTCGTGGCGTGACCAGCACCCCCTGGGCTCTGAGTTTGGCCAGCCGGGGGTGCGCCCCTTCCTCTGTTCACTGGTGTGGGTTCCTGTCACCTGGCTGTGGGTGCTGTGCGCCCCACACAGCTGCTGGGACAGTTCTTCGCACAGAGTGACCCTCCATTCTATTATCGTCACGTGGTCAGTGCTGGCAGAGCGTGCAGGCGCTGGCCCTCCTCCTGCCCGTGTGGTCTTAGGAAAGGCACCTCTTTTCCTTTAGCCTCAGTTTCCCCATCTGTAGAATGGCATGGCTGATAATCAGTTTACTTGCTGCCACTGATAAGGCCCCCTTATGTGTACCAGGCAGCCTGGCTCCACCGGATGGGGGTGCTAGAACGGCCTCTCCCGCATCACTCCAGGTCTCAGTTGGCTCTGAAGTCAAGACTGTATCAGGCGCAAGGCCCCAAGGTTGCCCTGGCAAGCTGGCTCACTGAAACCGCCCTCCTCAGCCTGTGTGAAAAATACAGCCGTAAGCATTGCTCCCCGACAGGCATCTCCTTGTGAAACATGTATGCACATAAGCACAGTGGGCGAGCCACACAGCAGTAATAATGTGCAGCTGCCATGTGCCAGGAAGAGGCAGGGGCTTTCATACATCACTGCCATCAGGTTCGTTCACCAGGTAGAATTCTTACCTGTGGAATCCTACAGGTAAGCAGACAGAGGCTCCCCCAGGTGACATGTCTATAAGAGCATGTCCTCCTTCCGTGTATCACACCAGGTAACAGTGAACTCCCATGAGGCCAGATGTCCTTCCGCTCCCTGGGCACAGGAAGGACATAACCGAGGTAGGCCCTACCCTAAAGCCTCCTTTCCTTAAGCCACACACCACCTCCAGGGCTGGCCCGCCTGTCCTTCATGATCCAACCCACCGCTGGGGCCCACTCACCTCTCACGAGGCCCTGACACCTCACTCACACCCAACTGAGCACCTGTCCCTCCCCATCCTCCACTGCCTACTCATCCTCATCCTCCGACACCCAGCTGGGTGTTGACCTGAGGGCTGCCCACGGCCACCTGGCCCTGACCTCTGGTAAGGCCAGAGTGAGGGGTCCCTATTTTCTGCAATTTCAGAGTTCTGCATTGGGACCAGAAAAGATGCAGAGGTCCTACACACACCTGTGTGCACGAGGCAAAGGAGTGAGCTGCCAAGGGCTGAATTCAGAGCTTACAAGAGACCCTCAATGGGCCCCCAATGGGCATTTCTCCATTTGCGGCACCTGCCCCTGCTTGAAGCACAGAAAGCCAGATAGGCATAGATACACATTTTATCTCATTTCAACCTCTCAGCCAGGTAAGTAGGCTTAGTACAGCCTTTTAGATGAGGAAATTGACTCAGAAAAGCAAGAAGCCATCTGAAGGTCGGGCAGGTGGTGGAGGAGCAATCGGAATGCACCACTGCCCGCGGAGCAGCAGCCTGCTGTCAGCAGACCCGTCCCCAGGCTCCTCCCATGTGCCCAGGTCCGAGAGCGGGGGGGAGGCCAGTCCTCAACCCACTCCTCCCCTCAGCTGTGGGGCTGGGGACAGCGGAGGCTCACAGGGGGCAGGGATGTGCTCGGGCCGCACAGGACCAGAACTCGGGTCTCCTGATGCCCAGCTGTGCTGAGGGACCCCCAGAGTAACAGCCCACGTGATGAACCTCAGTAAGCCCTGATGCTCTCCTGCCACTGAAATGGTCCCCAACCCCCAGGGCAGGTGCACGCCCAGCTCCCCTCAGCCTGCACAGAGAGGGCTCAGGGGTGAGACACAATTTCCCTGGGACCCTGTTCTCAGGAGAAGTTTGTCGGAGTGATCTCTCATTTCAGTACCTTTCAATGTGTCTGAAGAGGCCACAGAGGAGGCCAGTCTCACCCCATTTGCATGCGGGGGAGTGGGCCCCACCCCCACACCTGCCATTCCCGAAGTGTGAGGGGCCCACCTCCCATAGCTGACAGCTGCCAGGCCTCCCCCAGCCCTACCCCTGCGCCTCTCCTCTCTCTCTACCTGGCGAGGTTCATGGGCATTGTCCTGCCTGAGTGTTTAAAAATGTATTTTGGCCAACATTTAAAAACTGAGCGATTTCCAGTTTCTCCTGAAAACTCCATCTGGCCTCCGAGGCCACCTTCGCACAGGGCGCCCACGGGAGACACTGTGGTTTGCCCCTGAGGCCTCGGATACTAAGGCCCAGTCCTTGCTGCTACTGAGCACTGCCCAGCTCCCGGGCCTCCTCCTGCCGGACAGCAAGCTCTGCTGCAGGCCCTGTTCTAAGCACCCTCCCTGCCTCCCCGAATCCCTCAGCCCAGACCTGCTGTGCAGAGGGGGGCAGTGACGGGAGGGGTAGGAAGGAAGGCCTGGCCAGGAGGGTCTGGCAGTCAAATTGGTTATCCTGCCACCGCTCTGGTCACAACTGACCAAGGTGAGCGTCCTCCCACCACCAGGCAGAAAGCAAATAGATACCAGCACCCCTGTGGCAGCAAATCTTCTAGAGAATGACAACCAAGAAAATCATCAGGCAGGCCACTGAAGAGAAACAATTTAACCTTCACCCTCAGAATAAATCCACCTAAATGAACAACAGGAACATCATTTAAACTTTGCATAAAGAACATAACTGCATTAGAAATGACATTCTATCCAAAATGAAAACTGATAAGACCAATCATACTTGCAAGTTTCTTTAAAGGATTCTTTTTTTTTTTTTTTTATTTTAGAGGGGGGGTGGGGGGAGAAAGAGACACAGACAGAAACATCGATTGACTGCCTCCCACAAGCTCCTACTGGGGATGGAGCCTGCAACCCAGGCACATGCTCTGACCTGAACCCAACTAGGACCTCTGGGTGCACTGGACACGCAACCAACTGAGCCAGACCAAGGATTCTTAAGACAGAGCCACAGTATCAGCTTCCCATGAAATAGATTTCCAGTGCTCACAATTACAAACACCCTGACTTCAGATGTGTGGGTGTGTGGTGGGTTTTTTTGTTTGTTTTCAGGAGAATTTGGTTTATTCTCCTAAAATGGTTGAACTTGACTCCAGGGTGAGGCTTAGAGTTTCCTTTTTTTGGTACTTGCACTGGGCCAGGGCCTTATGAAGCCATTAGCATCACCCCTCAGCAGGCAAAGTTAATTACAAGGTTTGTTAAGATCACAGGGTGTTAATGTCTAAAACAGCGGTTCTCAACCTGTGGGTCGCGACCCTTTGGGGGTTGAAGGACCCTTTCACAGGGTTCGCCTAAGACCATCGGAAAACACATATATAATTACATGTTGTTTTTGTGATTAATCACTGTGCTTTAATTATGTTCAATTTGTAACAATGAAATTGGGGGTCACCACAACATGAGCTGTATTAAAGGGTCGCGGCATCAGGAAGGTTGAGAACCGCTGGAAAAGGAGCTGTTTCTAATAAATTATAGGTAAGTGGTACTAACTGCCTCTATGACTGTTAGGTCTACAAGGTCAAAGAATCCTCACTTTCCCCCATATTTTTAAGTCATCATATAAACACTCATTAAGGTAAACACAGCAAGTTTCACTCATTCAAAATCTCCAGTAATGGAGGTCTCAAGCACCAGGAATTTCAAGCCAGAGCTTCATAAATTTGCTCTAATCTTAACCGGCTAAGCGCTCACCCCCAAGTGCTGACAAGGGGCTCTCAGCCCGTGGTGCCCGCACACCCTGCTGCTGTCATTCAGGACCACTATCCCCGGGGGCAGCATCCTCAGGGCTGGCCATTGCTCAAACCAAACCCAGGCGGCCACTTACATCGACTCCTGATCTGTCGCAGCTCAAAGGGCAAAGGGGGCGGGGAGGGGGGGCATGAACTGAGCACAGCTGACACCTCAGGTGGCCCCAGGAGAAGCCATTGTGGGCACAGCAGCAACTCTGCCCATGCTCCAGAGCATGACACTCGGGAAGACGGGTTAGGGGGGTGGATTAAACACGGACCGCGGCTTCCCCCTTCTTTTCTGAAAGCTCTGGATTGTATTTCGGTTCCTTTTTACAGGTTAATCAGACCAACGCGTCTCTAGCTGCAGCCCCCTCTCCAAAATGCCCCACGCGGAAAGCGAATCGGGAGCGCACGCCGGCGGGGTACCGGGACGGGTTCCTCGGGGCTCCCCACGCCGCGAGGCAGTGACATCAGAGGCTCGCGTGGAGTGATCATGCAGCCGGCGCCGCGCCGGGAGGGGTGCGGGCGGGGAGCCGGGCCTCGGGCGCAGCGGCAGCACTAACCCTTCTTAAATTTATTCAGGCAGCCGGAGCTGCAGAAGGAGCGCACGGAGGAGGCCGTCTCCCAGCAGCCGCGTCCCTTCATCCCCGCGGCGGGGCCTCCGAGGCGCTACATGACTCGGGCCCAGGGGCTCGTGCGGACGCACGGACAGCTCGGTGGGCCGCCCGGCGGAGGCGGCGGGCGCTTGTGGGTCCCAACGCCGCGTTACCACAATGCACCACTGCCGCCCGCCCGCCGCCACCGGTGCACGAGCCCGTTAACCCCGTCGGTGCCGCCGGAGCCGAGTGGAGCGCCAGCCGCGCTGCGGCCGCCCCCTGCTCCTCCCCCGAGAGCGCGGCCTCTGCTCGCCCGGAGCGAACCCTGGGGCACCCCGGCGCCGCGCGGGCTCCCCATTTAAACGTCACATTCTCATGGGAACATCCGAGCGAAGGTGCCGCCTTCCTGCAGCAGCAGGCTTGGCGCTGCTTTATTTCAAAGGGCAGGTTGCCTTTGAGAGCTGAGGGGCCCCTGAGAAATAGAGATGGCTGGGGCCCTGGTGATTCCAGGAAATCGGGGTCACCTCTGATTCTGCTGCGGTGGCCGGTGCACCTGTGTCCTGCCACCTGCAGCTACCTGTCCACTGTCCCGGAGGAAGGCAACAGGCGGGTCCCCAGGGCACCAGGCTCCCTTGGCACTGCTACCACGGGGCTGCGGGCATCCGGGGACAAACGTCTGTCTCCGCCCAGACCTCTCTGAGCACAGCTCCCCTGTCCAGCTGCTTGCAGGACTTCTGCATGGTATGTCTGATGGGCCTCAAAACCCGAATTCTGCCCTAACCGGTTTGGCTCAGTGGATAGAGCATCAGCTGCAGACAAGGGTCCCGGGTTCGATTCTGGTCAAGGGCATCTACCTTGGTTGCGGGCACATCCCCAGTGGGGGGTGTGCAGGAGGCAGCTTATTGATGTTTCTCTCTCATCGATGGTTTCTTTCTAACTCTCTATCCCTCTCCCTTCCTCTTTGTAAAAAATCAATAAAATATATTTTTTAAAAAAACAAACGAATTCTCCCAACCTGAGCTCTCAATACGCCCCCACCCTTACCACAGGCCTCCCCACCTCAGCCGGCGGTAGTGCCATCCTCCTTGCTCCAGGCAGAAACCTTGGACTCATCTTTGACATTTTGGGCCCCTAGACCCGCCTCCAAATTGGTCAGCACACCCTGACAGCTCTCCCCTTAGAACGGGAAAGGAGCACAAGGCTCTGTGTCCAATGTCATTTGTTGCAAAAATCTAGAGGCAACCTGAGTCTAACAGTAGGCGAATGCTTACATCAACTTCATGAATATCACAGAGCCGTTTAAACTTATGTATGCGATGGCTCTGCAGAAATAAGAAACTGCTTAAAAACAAAATATGGAGAGGAAAAAGGCAAATCACGCCATGTAGTATAATTATGTAAAAACTGTGCATCTAAGGAAATGTTAAAACAACAGGATCACAGGCAAATTTCCTCGAGGCTGGGCTCCCAGAATGCCCTGGGCTTTCCTCTTTTCCAAGACCAGCATGCCCTGCTGTAGGTTCCTATTCACTTGCCTGTCTCCCAGGCCAGTCTGTGAACTCCTTGATGGCAGGGATTGTGGTCTTTTCACTATTCTCAGCCTCCAGTGTGGCCCAGCACATGGTAGGTGCACACCGAATGAATGAGCGCGGGAATAAACAAATCAACCAATTGATTAATGAATCGATGACGAGAGCAACTTACTTACTCATCAGAAGCCCCATTTGGCCCAGACTACACACCACACCACCTTCCTGTACTCCCAAGCCTCCCATCACTGCTCCCCTGCTGACCCTTCCTGGGCACAACACTGCACAGCCCCTTCTGCTCGGCACCACTGCCCTTGACCAGCGGACCCTGACTGGACCACAAGAGGTGAGCACAGGCTGGGAGCCCTGACCTGAGTAGGTCACAGCCCTCCACCACTGTGGGAATTAAAGGCCTCTGGTTCCTCCTCTGGGGATATCTTAAGAATGAAGCTCTTTAAAATAGCAGTGTTCTAAGAAAAGCCATACATAGATGCTGAGTGCCATCGTTATTAATAAATGACTCTGCACCAAAGCCAAAGAATTAATTTGAGAGCAATTTATGATAATGTGTTGCTAGGCAATTAAAATAAACACTTGAGGGTAAAAAATAGCAATTTATCATTATTTTAGATCAGAAAAATGGAATGGGGGAGAGGGCACCATTCAAGTGAGCTTGAAAAAAGGCAAAAATGAGGCATTTCTCTAGGGATGATGCCTAGGCTTGCCTCTGCCCATGTGTGCCCTCGGCAGCTAGGGGCGGTTGGAGAGGTGGAGACCACTTCTCTGGAGCTGAGGCTGGCAGGCTTCGCCCTGCAACGAGCCAGGGGCTGCACTGCACCCCTGCACATGTGCTTGGAGGGGTGTCCTGCCTGGAGTCCCCCACAAAGGACTGGTGTCGGGCCCTTCCAGGCAGATCTGAGGATTCTGGCCTCTTCCCGCCCCATCTGCCCCCGGAAGTGGCAGGCCCGGCCGGCCCCATCTGATGACTCATGTCTGTTCTGACCAAAAGGCCCTTTGCCTGTTGAAATCTATTACTTTCACCAACAAACTCCTCAAGACAATCAAAGAGCTGGGATTCCCCAAGGGATTACTATCCATTTGTCTAGACTTCAAGTATTCTTTTTTTTTTTTTTTAAGTAAGTGACAATAAAAGGAAATGCAAATGCAAATCTATTGTAGAATGTTTCTCCCTCGTTGTTGGTTATTAAAGTAGCACAAATGAAAGCAGCCTTGAGGTCGGTCCCCTTTTAAGTATATTAAAATGGTCAGAAACGTATTAACACCCGATGCCAGTGACAGTGCGGTGAAGCTGGCACGGTCACTCCTGTTGGTGGCATGGAATAGCGGTTTGCTCTTTCCATAAACATGTTGTAGCACACCAAGGTACCATGAGGCTGCTGCTGCCCTTAACTCAATAACCCAACTCCTGGGAATTTTTCCTCAGAAAATAATTCAAGAGAAGCAAAAAGCTTTCCACACAAAGACATTCACGGCATCATTATCTATAATAGCACAAATGGGAGACTCAAATGCTCAACAACTGGAGGATGCGTCAAGCCATGAAAATACATCAACCCAGTGAACTTTTATACAGACATTAGAGTGATCATTATAAAGACAGGAAACTGTTAGCAAGATTGTGCGTTAAAAAAGGCGGAGCATGAAGTGCCATGTGATATATGATGCCAAAAATCTGAGATACAAATGTATGTGCAGAGGGGGGACGGGGAGGTAACATGCAAAAATCAAAAACAGTTTTGTGAAGCTGTGAGCTCACTGGGGAATTTCTTGCGTTCCAAATGCTCTTTATCTTTCCCACAAAACAACAACAGTTAACAAGCTGCATTAATCAACTGAATTATTATTTGAAACCCTTTCCCAGGGGGACAAAGGAGGTGAGGACGAGTCAGCTGGGAGTAGGTGCCCTGTTTAAGGAGCGTGAGTTATGGGGTCATGGGATGGCGGGGACATAGGCAGGTGATCAGCGAGCAGGAAGTCAGGGGCAGTGGAACCAAAACAGTCATAACATCAGTCAGGCTGCCTGGGGATGGGGGTGGGGTGGGGGGCTGGGACTGGGGGTCAAATACATGGGCCCGAGTTTGGATCTGCAACCCACTCACTGTGGGACTTGAAGCAAGTGCAGGAGTCTCTTCCTTGATTCTCATCCAGATGCAGTGCTAGCTCCCTGTCATGCGCTGAACTGTGCCCCCCAAACTCATATGTTGAAGTCCAAACCTGCAGCACCTCAGAATGTGGATGTATTTGGAGATCAGGCCTTTAAAGAGGTGATTTTAAGGTAAGATGAGGTCATACAGGTAGGTCCTAATCCCATATGACTGATGTCCTATAGGAGGAGATTAGACACAGACCAAGAGATGACCATGACAATGAGAAGGCAGCCACCAAACAAGCCCCGAAGAGAGGCCTCAGAAGAAACCAAACCTGCTGATAACTTGATCTTGAACTTCTGGACTCGGGAACTGTGAGAAAACCCATTGCGGTTGTTAAAGACACTTAGTCTGTGCTATTTTGTATGGCAGCTCAAGCAAACTGATACACTTCCCTTTGCCAGCCATGAGATGACCCCCAGCACAGGCAGGCACTCAGCAAACACCTGGGAAAAGTGAACCACTGATGCCCGGAACACACTGCCCCAGCCAAGACCCGGGCTGGAAGAGGGGACCTCAAGGTCCATCAGTAAATTCATTTAACGGAGAAGTTCAGAACGGCCAGGCTTTGTCAAAGCTTCTCCCATGATCCCTGTGAGGCTGGGCAGGATGGACTGATGTAGTTGGCAAAACTGAAATTCAGTGAAATAAAGGGGTTTTGTTCGATGTCAAAGAACAAGTACAGTCCAGAGAGGGGTCAAGAATGCACCATTTTAAACCTCCACGCTCCACTTTCCCTTACTACTGAAAAATAAGCCTCTGATTGATGGATCTGACAACAGAAACGTTTAGAAACTCCATAGCACCACAGCCACCATAAACAGAGTGAAAAAAAAAATGAGCAACAAAGGGAAAATACTTGCAAAATATACAACTGACAAAAGCAAAATAACCAGAACTCAGAATGAGTTCCTACAACTCAGCATAAAAAATACAAACATCTAAACAGTAAAATGGCAATGGATGTGAACACATGAGTCACAAAGCTGCCTGGTCAACAAGCAGATGAAAGTATACTCCGTCTCCTTGGTAATGAGGGAAATGGAAAACAGAACAAGGAAATGCCTTTTAATTCACCCATCAGAGTAACAGAGTAAAGAGAATGATGGGGCAGCCTCTACTGACAGTCACACTTTGGGGAACTCTAAGTGCAGGCATTCTTTGTAGCTGACAATTTGATAGTGTCTGTTGGCATGTGTCATGGGCATGCCCTTGTAACCTGGCAACTCCGTGCCCAGCCATCTGTGCTTTGGGGAAACTTACACACGTGCACAGAGAGGCATGTGCAGGAAGGTTCACCAGAGCACTCTCTGGAATAATAATAAAATGTAAAGAACCTAACTGTCCATCAAGAGGGAAACGATTAAATAAATCATGATGCACTACAGAATTCTGTGGAGTTATTTTTAAAACGAGAGGTCTATTTGTATTGACATGTAAAGATCTCCAAATATATTGGTAAGGGAAAAAGCAAGCTTATCAATGTGCATGATTCGATTTCATTTATATATGTGTAAGTTGTGCGTGTGTGTACGTGGCTTTGTAAATATATGGGGACAGATCTGGAAAAGCATCACTGTTCACAAATGGTGTCTATCTCTTGGGAGGGGAGTGAGTGGAAGCAGGTGATGAAAAACGACTAAATTTGCCCTGACCGGTTTGGCTCAGTGGATAGAGCGTCAGTCTGCGGACTGAGGGGTCCCAGGTTCGATTCCGGTCAAGGGCATGTACCTTGGATGCGGGCACATCCCCAGTAGGGGGTGTGCAGGAGGCAGCTGATCGATGTTTCTCTCTCATCAATGTTTCTAACTCTCTATCCCTCTCTCTTCCTCTCTGTAAAAAATCAATAAAATATATTTAAAAAAAAAAGAAAAACGACTAAATTTTATGTTATATATTTTAGAAAAATTTAAATATTTTACAGTCTTGCGTTTCTTAACCAAAGTAATCTTGCAACAAATTACAATTAGAGAGAAGTGCCAGAATCAACTCCTGTTTATGTTGAAACCTCTGAG
The DNA here is from genome assembly GCF_000147115.1 of Myotis lucifugus. Lineage (NCBI taxonomy): Eukaryota > Metazoa > Chordata > Mammalia > Chiroptera > Vespertilionidae > Myotis > Myotis lucifugus. Next base: position 228,617 of record NW_005871665.1, read on the forward strand.
ACCCTACAAAAGACTCTAATGGTGGAAGGTCAGGCATCAAGGGAGGTGCATAATGGGCGAGTTTGGCGGCAGAAGGTCCAGGAGTCACATCAGAGAAGCCACCACATCAGTGCACACAGACCAACCTGGCAGGCAGCAGTCAGAGAGGGGCTGGATCACTTGGCGCACCCGTGGCACAATCTCCATGAAGCGGAGGAGCAGAGCCGCCCATGGTGACGGGCCCTGCAAAGAATGGACACAGCTGCAACCAGGTGCGGGGCGGCAAGTTCAAGTTCAAACTCCTTGGCATTCCACAGCCCCTCAGAGCCAAGCCTGTGGCCCGCAGCAACACCTCACTCCCTACTCCTGGGCCCCACGGCTGCTCCTCTCCCCTCTGCCTTTGTTCACCTGGCCTGGGGACCTGCCTGTTGTTCCCTTGGCTGCTCCTGTCATCTGGACCCGGCATGGCCTCCCCGCCCTCAGGGGCCTGAATGAACAGAGGCCACCCCAGAGAGGGGATGGGAGGCCACCTGGACAGGGTCCTTCCTCAGGGCGCTCATCACACCCTCGCTTACCTCCTGTTACCACACTCATTACCTGACTCATAAGGGTCTTGTCTGTCTCCCTGCAAATGGCCAGCACCCTGAGGGCTGGGCTGCCACAACTGGCTGCTTCAAACAACAGCGATTCCTTCTCTCAATTCTGGAGGCTAGAAATCCTCAATCACGGTGTTGGTAGGGCCATACTCCCACCACGGCTGTAGGGAAGGAGCCCTCCCTGCCTCTTCCAGCTTCTGGTGGCCTCGGCCGTTCTTTGGCTTATGGCAGCATAACTCTAATCTCTGCCTCTTTCTCCATGTGCCTGCCCCTGTGTGTCTTCCCGTGACCTTTCCCCTCTGTGTGTGTCTGAGTCCAAATGTCCTTCTTCTTATAAGGACACCAGTAATATTGGATTAGGGACCACCCTCATGACCTCAACTGATTGCATCTACAAAAGCCCTATTTTCAAATAAGGTCACATTCACAGGTACTGGGGGTTAGGACTTCAACCTACCTTTTGGGGGGACACAGTACAGCCCACACACTCACTCTGGCATTGCTGATACGCAACCCTGAACCTGGCCTGCAGCCAGGCTCAGGTGGTCGCTGTGAATGAATGACTGAGCCCGGGTGCTCTGGTGGGGGGGCGGGGGGGGAGGGACGGGAAGGGCGGAGGGGAAAGTCAGAGGAGGGAGGCAGCTTGGAGGAGGCAGCTCCTCAGCTGGGTCTGGAGGACGTGGGAGAGGGAGAAGGTATCCAGGCAGAAGGGGATCACTGCCTGGGAGAGCCAGGCCGCACGAGGCTTCCCAGTCCAGGCTGAGACATCTGCCCCTGTGCTGGAGGCAGCAGGGGCCAGGGCAGGTTCGTCAGGCGAGCGGTGACAAGCACAGAACCAGTGTTCCTGAAAGATGAAGCTGCCTGGGGCATCCAGGGGCGAGTCTAAAAGGAGCCCATGCCATGCTGGGAGACAGCTAGGTCAAAGGATACTGCGAACAGTCAGCGATAATGAGGAACTGAATCAGGGCTGTGGCAGCAAGGCCTGGGGGAACGGACAGAATCCAGAGAAAACGTGGTAGGAAAACAGACAGGGCATGGCCTCAGGGGGTAGGAGAGGAAGGAGTGGAGCCTTGAGGGGCTGGGGCTCAAGGCAGGAGACAGAAGAGGATGGGGCCAGTGACTGAAATGGCAGCCCAGGGAGAGCAGTGTGCCTGCAGAAGCAGCGATCGGTTAGCCTCATGAAATGCCTTTCAATTAAAAAAGCAAGCTCCCGGGTACACTCATTAAGCAACCACTGAGGCGGGCCGGTGTCTGTGCAAAGCAGCTACAAGAGATCTATCTACATACTTTGTAAATAATTCAAGTTTATGGGCAACAAGCACTTCTTTTTATATCAATGCCTGTCTGCAGGCTGTTAGCAGCAGGCATTTTTGGAGAAAGGTCTCAAGCCAAGGGAACGAGAAACTCAACTGAATAACCTTTAAATCACCTCCTCGCCCAGGGAACTGGAAATCGATGAGGTCTGCAAATGCCACCTTGTGCCAGCAGAGGCCAGATGGACCTGCTGCCTTGGTCGGGGAGCCAGGGTCCGAGGGAGCTGCACACCCCGGGCATCTCTGGGATCCACAGAGGTCCCTGGTTTAGAAAGCTCTTCTAGCAGAGCCACCTCAGGCTCCCCAGTCCATTAGGAGAGAAGGGGCTCTTGCCCTGGGGGATGGAATAAAGACCCTCCCCTCCACCCACTGTGGATGAGTCATTCCCTCCCTGGGCCTCAGGCTCTTCATACCCTGAGAGGTCAGCCTCGTTCATTTCCAAGGGCCCTTCCACCTTCTAGCTTTGCTCACAACCGCGGCTGCTGCCTCTGTTGCGGATCACAAGCTCCATCCCTGGGTGAGGATGGGATACCTGGCCGGCCTGGAAGGGGGGTGCTGTCACCCTAGCAGGAGAATGGAGCCCTGGGTTGTGAGCCTGGAGGTCAGGGTGACCCGTGGGTGTGCCGCTTTCTGTGCCATCAGCTCCTCTGTGAGGCCCTCTCCTCATGCTGGAGAGGGGGGTGCGTAGTCAGACCGTGGGCACCTGTGATCTGATCTCTGAGCCTCAGTTTCCTCGTTTGTGCCATAGGGATGGTTCTCACCTCACAGAGTTGCTGTGAGGATGGCGCTACTATGGGAAAGTCCTGAAGTAAGCCCTCACCCAGAGTTACCTGCTATCACCATGAGCATGTGGGCCAGAAGACGACGCACATTGTAGGAGGAAAACCCAGCTTCAGAGAGAGAACCTCAGGAGGGGCAGTGGCAGCCTCTCCCTGCAACAACCCCCCCCTTTCCTGGAAGGGGTTTCTCTGAACAGAGACCTCCCAGGCCTTTGGCATTTATGCTCCATTCCTCCTGAAGGGAAAGTACCCTGGTCCTTTTGCCAAAGCCCCTGGGTGACAGCAGAACCAAGGACAGTCCCTACCGTGGGAACACCACCACCAGCGGGACCAGCTACCCCAAGGCAAACTCCTGAGTCCTTTCACGGCCCTCACGTTTGAGTATAAACACCAGTGTGTGAGGATTTTGTCTCAACACCTCACATTCCGCTAATCACCAGGGGTGTAGACTGTGGCAAGAGATGTGAAGAATAACATCGGGCAACTACGGTCCTGTGCTTATTTCCATGCCAGGCAGCTATTGCTTTCTCTGTTACAAACGACAGAACTGAGGCTCAGAGACACCAAGTCACAGCATAATGACCAAGAGGTAAAATGGGAATTTGAACCCAGGTTTTTCCATCTACAAAGCTGAGCCTCTTTTCACTCCTTTACACAACACAGCTGTTGCCACCACCCCCTAGCACCATTCTACCAGGAAGCCAAGATCAATTGCTTTCATCAAAATGAAATTTGTCCTATTGCTAACTATTCATCGCCATATCTTTACTTTCTGCCCTGGCCTTGAGAAATCCAATCAGAAAGGTTCTGTTCATATTTTTCATGCAGAGTTTATAACTGTGCATAGATGCAGGCTTGATGTGATACAACCAAGGGCAGGACTTCTGAACAGAGACTGTGAGGTGAACGTAGGCCTGTGTATCACCCAGTTAACCTCAGATGTCATCTTCCTCAGTGACCCAGGAGAACGTGAGCCCACCTGAATTATTGAGGAGGTTTTAAGTTGCTCAGACCATGAATAAAAATAGGTAGCCTGATTGCATTACAGGTGTAGAACATGCCAGTATATGTGTATATATATATTTCTCCCAACTTGATCCAGTTACAGAAAACTTTGGGGCTATCTATCTACTTTCACAACAAACAATATGCAAAGCTCAAGTACACTGTTTTCCCAGAAAAAAAGCAATGGCCTGCTGCTTAGTGGGCCTTCCATTATACATATTGAACTTCACATTTTTATGAAACAAGTCAGCAAGGATGTCAAAGCACAGTGAGGAGTCAGACATCCTTCCAGACAACTACTCTCTAAAGAGATTTATTCATCTGGCTGAAATACAAGGTGTTGACATGATAGGAAAAAACTTACCCACCCAAAACAAAAATGCTTTTCTTGACCACACAAAAAGTGACCAAGAATAATGCAAATCGAGTATATGTCACGTGTGCAGTTATTATACTTTCCCCTTATGACCTTTCATTTCTACAGAACATTGTTCAGAGACAGACAACACCTGGGTACCGAGTGGTCTGCTGTGTGCGAGTCATGCTAGTATTCTTGGCATGCACTTCCATCAGCAATGCAGCACCAACGCAGCTCACACTGACCCTAAAACTGACACATCGTCTCGCATATCTTTTCCACCTCCCTCTCATTCCATCGGCACCATCAGACATCCGATGACCTAAGGAAGCTGCCCCCGAGTCCTATCTAATGCACACAGCTTCGGCTAGACAGACAGAACAAACACAGACCCAGTCCTCCAGCACCAGCCTGCAACGATTCAGAAGGTTCATTTGCATCCATCAGATTAGAACTCCTCAGACGACTTGGAATCTAGCGCAACTAGACCTCTCCAGGGTTCTGGAGGGTGGTCCCTCCGCCTCCACCCCCCTTTCTTTCACCCCCTCACCTCCCAACACATCACAGGTCCTTTGTCAAGATAGGAAAGCCCCCCCCCCCAACAATCTGCCCCTCAGGTTCTAGGAGCCAAGAGGTCTGTCTGTCTGACCTTGCCGGGCGATGGAGATGGGAACCGAGTGCTGGTGGGGTCGAAGGCAGAGGTGACCCATCAAATTTAAACACATCTCCCCCTTCAGTGGGTGGCTCAAGGCACGAGGGGAGCAACTTTAGGGGCTGAGGAAGCCCAAGGTTCCTCTGGCTGGTAGTTGCCCAGTGTGACCCCAAACTGCTTACTCAGAGGCGCAAGCTGGCTGGAGAAGGGCTTTTCCTGTGACGGGCACCACCAGAGTTTTAAACCCCCTTTGCCTGCCGAGAACACCACACACACACACACACACACACACACACACACACACACACGCTAGCAGGGAGCGCCTGCCCAGTATCCACTCCAGAGCTCCTCTACCTCAGTCCAGCTCACAACAGCCAGGCGCACTGACGTGACACTGACGTGACGCCTGGTCATGGCGGGTCAGGTGCGTGGGTGCCTGAGGAGGCTGGAGGAAGCAGGGAGAGGGCTTTACCTCCGGCTCAAGCCTGCCTTCCCTGCTAAAAGATGGCTGGCCTCGGTCCGGGCTGAATTCCAGTGGCTGGGCTGCCTGGGGCCGGCCCCTGGACAGAGAAGGGAAGATGTTTCACCTGCGACTCCAGTCTGGCAAAGAGCCCTTCCCAGTGCGGAGCAGGGGGCTGCACCGATGGTGGGAGGAGATGCCTGTGACTGTCCTTAGATCCCTGGCTGGTGAGGGCAGAGGGGTCTGCTCCTATCCCAGGACGGGGAAGTCCCGAGGCAGAGGTCTGAGCCCTCAGCCCTAGAGGATGCTCAAGATGCGGGCTGCAAGGAATTTACAGTGGGGAGGGGAAGCCCGAGATCCCATGCCCCAGGACCCGGCAGCCCCAGCCCTGCTCTGCCGCCCCAACTCACCCCAGGGAGGGGCTCCCGGGTGTGAACGCGGGTCCGGCCCCGAGGCTGAGGGGACTCTTGCAGCTGCCGCTGCCTCCGCCGCCGCCGCCTTCCCGCCGCCGCGCTCTCAGTCCATTTCGGTGCAGTGCCGGCTGCCACCGCCGAGCCGAGCCCGGGAGAAGGAGGGCGGTCCCCGGATGGGGTGTGTGCTGCCCCGCGGCCCCGGGCCCGCCTCCCCGCCGCGGCCGCCCTTTCAGCACCGCGGACAGCGGCCAGCCCGCAGCCTGGAGCGCGCCGCTCTGCCAGCCGGTCAGCAGCCGGTCAGCCTGAGCGCGGCCTGGGCGCTGCGCGGTGTCCTCATTCCTTCAGCCCTCCCTTCCCCACCCCACCGCGGAGGCCTCCGTCAGTCCGTTCGTTCCGTCCCCGCAGGGATCCGCTGGGGAGAGCACAGGGGTGCCCCGAGGGGCCAGAAGGGCCCTCCTTCAGCCCGTCCCGAGCCCGGCTTACCGCTTCTGCTTCCCAGCCCGCCGGGCTAGACAAAGGGCGAGCTCTCCGAGGAGGGACGTGGGCGCACGGCAGCGCAGCCTTCTTAAACGCGCGGAACACGGCCGAAACCCGACCCAGCACTTTGGGCGCTATCTCAACCCCGATCAAGGCCAAAGAGGGTTGGACCTTGGCCCGGGCCCAGCGGGGGGAGCGGCCCTTGGCCCAAGCCCTCATTTCTCCACTGTCTCATGCAAGGAGTTAACCCGTTAGGGTCTGACTCGGGAGCTGGGGGAGGAAGGGCCGCTGAGGTCCCATTCCCATCTGGACCTCAATTCCCTCCCCCACATCCTGGGTACCAACAGATGGGATTGCTGGAGTCTGGTGGCATCATGCAGAACCACTTCCACGGTTTCCGTTTCTGTTCAAATCTCCCCCCCCCCCACCACTGCCCCTCAGGAGAGTTCTGGACTGAGATGGGGTCCTGGCTCTGACTGCCTCTGGCATGGAAACTCCACCCCAGGTCTCAGGACCCCTAGTGACCGCTCTGCCTCATGACCTTGACTGTCCCTGTCACCTCGGAGCCTCTGCTCACTGTCCCTCACCAGGAAACCAGGTTCCCTGTCCACCCACTGGAGCGTCAGAGCCCTTCACTCAGGAGTGACCCCACGAGCTGCAGTGCAGGGCCCGGTGCCGCGGGAGCTTGTGCAGGAGCTGACCTTGCTGGGGCCTGGCTCTTCGCCTTGTCCTCTGCCTCCACCTCCACTTCCTTGAGCCCCAGAACACTCCCCGCCAGGACCAGGCACCAGAAAATCTACACTGCTACCCACCTGCCCCGTACCCAGGCATCCTTGCTCCCCAGAACGGCTACTACTGTCTTTGTGGGGGCCTGGCAGATCCCAGCAGTGTTCATAGCACTACTGAAAGGCACATAATAGTTCTTTTTTTAATAATCCTCACCTGAGGATATGCTTATTGATTTTAGGCGAATGGGGGAAGGAGGAGAGAGGAACATCGAGGTGAGAAAGAACATCGGTTGGTTGCCTCTGCACGTGCCCCGAATGGGGTTCAAACCCACAGCCTAGGTATGTGCCCTGACTCGGAATCGAACCCGTGTCCTCCTGGTATATGGGACGATGCTCCAACCAACTGAGCCACACCAGCCAGGGTAAGAAGCACACAATAGTTCCTGAATGAGTAAGTCCAGCACAAGTCCTACCAAGAATGGCATAATATTAAACCTGCTTTGGAATTTTACCTAATTCATATTCTCATTCTCTCTCTCCCCTCACCCTCAGGCCCCACGCTGCCAAGCTGACCTTAGGGTGGCGAGCAGGGAGAAAGAGGCTCTAGGCTGCCAGAGAGTCAGAACAAGGTCCTTGCCAGCGGGCGATACACCAACACTGAGAAGGCATTGAGCAGTACGTTATCACACGGCTGGGCTCAGGGCCCTTCAGATGCCTGCAAACCACATGACAGGGCAAATCAGGACCACTGGACAGGCCAAGGACCTGTTCTCACCACAGTTAATTCCTCAAAAACACAGCTGCTGCCAGCACCTTCTCCCCAGCAGCGGTGAGGGGGTGAGAAAGCCACAGCTCGCCTTCCGCCTAATGGAAAATGTATTTGCTGCTTCCATCAATGTAGTCCCGGGCATAACTCTCCTCTAGGAACACAGCAAACTGGCAATCAGCCTTTAAAAAGCATCAGATGTAAAGTCAGACCGGGGTGGACTCCTGGCTCTGTCGCACACTAGCGAGGAAATCGCCAGGCACACGGCGGGCGCACATGGCGGGGATGATGAATGTGACTGCCGTGGGCTCAGAGCAGCTCTCTGATGTCAGGTGGGCTGGGGAGCGTTAGAGACTCTGGGCTCTCAAAATGCCGGGGTAGGAAATGCCTGCAGCGTGTGCTTTTCACATTGTTTGTTTCTACCCCAACAGACATGGAGGCAGCCCCAAACAGCTGCCAATCAACTTTTATCTCTAGAAAACATGTTGTCAGCCAATGATAATTGGCCAAAGAGTATTTTACATTTTGCTTGAAAATATTGTTTCTATTCATCTGACTTTAACTGTCACGTGCTGGTGACAAACCCAGGTTATGAATGATTCATGCATAGACACAATGACTAATTAAACTTCCAAAAAAAGGACTATTCATTAAGAAATATAAATGCAAACTTTTTACTCATGGGCTTGCAAGTAGGTATCTGCAGGAAGCATTTGTGGAGGGTTTATAACCTCCGTTTCTAGACAACAATACTGCAGATGGTCGATGAAAAATACATTTGCATTCATAAACTACTTCTTATTATGCAAACCATGGCGATTGAAGATTCTGTATGTGGTTCCTGAATACTTAGTTTTTTTGCTGTTTTGATGAACGCTTATGGGTTTTTTGATCATGAGCCCTCTGACTCTATTGTTATATTTTAGTGATATTTACCTATTGACCTGGGGGCAGGGTAGGAGGCTAGCTGGGGTCTCAATCAAACTATTTTACTGCAGCCGGGGCCGGTTTGGCTCAGTGGATGGAGCGTCGGCCTGCGGACTGGGGGGTCCCGGGTTCGATTCCGGTCGGGGGCATGTGCCTGGGTTGCGGGCGCGTCCCCAGTGGGGGGTGTGCAGGAGGCAGCTGGTCGATGTTTCTCTCTCGTCGATGTTTCTGGCTCTCTGTCTCTCTCCCTTCCTCTCTGTGAAGGGAATCGATAAAATATATTGAAAAAAAAACAAAAAACTATTTTACTGCAAAGGCTCCTGAAATCCCTACTGGCCTGGCCCCAGCCCTGGGAGATGACTGTGACCTGCTGTCTTGAGCACTGACCTCGCTAAGGCACTCTGCCGTTCCATGGTTTGTCTTCTCTATCCATAAAGCAGAATTAATTAAGACCGGCAATGCATTTCATAAGACTGTGGCGTAGATGAGGTAAAGAGACAGGACTGATTACATCTAGAACAACAGATATGAGCTCTTGCAACCTGGAAAAGGGCAGTGTTTGCATCAGGAATTACCTTGGCCTTGACTAGCAAAATCCTCCCAAGCAACGAAACTTAAAAACGGATTAAACAGACCCCATCCTCCTTGGCTCCAGACAGCCATGTGACACAAGAAGGCAAACACAGAGACAATGGGAGAACAGGCCTTAACTAATCTTACATTGTTGATCCAAGATTTTATCAGCCTTGAAATGACCCCTAACCACATTTGCCAGTGTATTCTCAGCAAGTTATATCTCAAACAAAAACATTTTAACCTTTGGGGTTGCTCTCTGCATTTTGCTTAGTCTTGGAGTCTTGCTGAAATATTGCCTGAAAGCTATGGGCACACAGGTTATGAGAGCAAGGAGCAGAACATGTTTGGAACACACACACACACACACACACCTCCAAATCCAACACCCAAACTGAGATCTCCTTGAATTCTCAAGACAAACATTGAGCCTCTGGCTTTGTCCTCTTTCCCATCAAGGATCACGTGTGTGTGTGTGGAGACTAGACAAGCAACCAAAACCACTACAAAGTGGGTGGTGCGGTTTCAAGTTGACAATCTTTTCTTTCTCTCTGTCTCCCTAAAAAGGGGGTCAACAGTAGTGCCAGGTATTTCCGTGGGGCTACATATCCAAAGGCTTTCCTGAGCCCCAGAATGCCTGGTCCCACAATTTCACGGTGGGAGTGGGGCCCGGAGGGAATGGCTGGGATCATGGCCATGTCTTCATTTCTTTTAAATTCCCTTGAATGTCACCATAATGTTTTTAATGGGATAGAAAATCAAGTTTGAGTGAATAGCAGAGGATGGTTTTTCTCACCAGTTCCCGCCCCCTCTCTTCCAAAAGACAGAATATCCATTTCCTCCACCACTTCCCCCGCCTCCAGCCCGACGCACACATCTGCAAGCCAGCCCGCGGGGCTCCACTAATTGGGCTTTCTATCCACCTGCTCTCCGGGCGGCTGCCATCACTCTCCAGGCAGCTAGCTCCGTGCCCCCCCTCAGCTGAAGGCCCTGCGGGCTGTCACTGTGGGCACTGCCGCATTTTTCTCTTGCACCAGTTATCAATGGCCTTGCGCTGTGATAGCGTCTGGGAGACCCTGAGCGCCCAGTGTGATAAGCGTTTATGTAGCAATGGAACAGTCGTGGCGTATTTACATGAGCTACGGCAAAGGAATTTCCAGGGAGTACCTTCCCTTAACCTAGCCACGCATTTCTGCTAACGGGGAGTATAAACTGGAACAACCTTTGTGGTGGGTAACTTGGCAACATATCAAAATGGGAAGCACGCACTTGACTCAGTAATCCCTTTTCTACGAATTTACCCTTAGGAAATCCTCATCCTAGTGCAAAAAACCCCCACAAAACTCGGCGAGCAGAGAAATGCAGTCCCAGTGCCTCTTCTGATAACAAGGAATCGCTGCGCACAACCTAAATAGTTTAAAAGTGTTTCATTAGCCCTGGCCAGGGCGCTCAGTCGGTTAGAGCACTGTCCTGAGATGCCAAGGTTGCAGGCCCCCCACCGATAGGAAAGTATAAACCTAGATCGAAATGCATCTGCGTACAGAAAGCATGACAAGGCAGTGAGCTACAGGGTTAGCAGATTAGAGAAGTTTCTCCCTTTCATGTATTTTTCAGGATGGTTGCACCTTTCTTTTTCTCTGTGAGTGTTTTTTACAAAACAAAGTGTTTTGTTTTTTTCCTGAAAAGGCAGGAATGTTCAGGAACACCCTTTTCACTCCTAGCATTCTGACTGAATGGCCTTGGATAAGGGCACATCCCTAACTAAAGCCACTGGGCTACTTGGCATCTGGCACTCGGCCGCCCTCACGCCACCATGCAAGTGACACTCAGCAGCTGCCAGTGGGGGAAGGGGTGAGAGCCAGCCTTCCAGTTCCAGAGCCCGGCCTTCCCCTGACCTTCCCAAGTGCATCTCCAAACCACAGCTCTCACTGGCAGAGGGAGATGCAGGAGGTGCCAGGGGGGTGTCCCTGCTCCACTTGCCTTGGGCTTAGGTCACACGTTCTGACCTGACCGGGACCCTCTGCCTCTGGAGTGAGTGACACAGGGAGCGACAGCCTCCCCTACATCACAGCCTGGAGCTCATGCTTGCAGATCCACACACAGGTTAACACCTAAATGGCAACAAGGCATAAGCCTTTCGCATCTGTTAATTACGAAGGAAAGTGCTATTATGCCCTTTAGCTACCAAGGAAGCAATTAGTCATCAAGGTGATTGCCCTGGCAGGAAAATTATACTTAACCCGCCTTAATGGTAAGGATGTATCACATGCAGACTGAACCTTTGTCCACCTTTTCTTTTCTTTTTTTAAATATATTTTATTGATTTTTTTACAGAGAGGAAGGGCGGGGGATAGAGAGTTAGAAACATCAATGAGAGAGAAACATCAATCAGCTGCCTCCTGCACACCCCCTACTGGGGATATGCCTGCAACCAAGGTACATGCCCTTGACTGGAATCAAACCTGGGACCCTTCAGTCCGCAGGCCAACGCTCTATCCACTGAGCCAAACCACTTAGGGCTGTCCACTTTTTCTTGTCAAATGAGTCTGACCTATTGATCCTACTAATCCTCTAATGAAGGACAATCCCCCCAATAAAAAAAAAAACATTTCAGAATGCCTGTTTTTCCACTGAAATAGAATACCCGCTTTGAGCTGCTGACCCGTCCATGAGCAATGGCTGTCCTTCTGGGCACCATTAAGTGTCCAGCCCGGGGCACCAGAAGCCAGTCCCTTTGCTCAGCTACACCCTTTACCGCTCTCTGTTTCATTGGCCGATAATTCACACCCATGTTCCCCCTCTCCGTTCAGGTGAGGACCATGAGTAGCTGTCAATAGTGGAGGGTACAGCACTCCCAGTACAGATACAATCCCTCTTCTTAGGAAGAAAAATGGCTGCACCTCCCCCCGGAAGATAGGGGCCAAGATCTGGGTGCAAGAGCACCTGGTGAACACCCTACCCGTCCCTTCTGTCTCCCTGGCTCCAGTGCATTTTAAAAGTATGTGACAGTAAAACAAACTCCATTATTCCACGGAAAGTATGGAATTTGAACATGGGGGAACCAAGCCAGCTGCGGCAGGCAACCCAGGGAGTCTGAGCAGACCATGTTTCTTCAAATGAGATCCACGGGGGGGTTGGGGGGGGGGGGCTGTCATGAGGCCTGAATGGAATGCTTATTAAAAATGCAGGTTGCTGCCCTGGCCGGTGTTGCTTAGTGGTTAGAGCGTTGACCTTCGAACCCAAGGGCTGTGGGTTCAATTCCTGGTCAAAGGCAAGTATTTGGGTTGCAGGTTCCCTCCCCACCCCCGGTCAGGGTGTGTGCGGGAGGCAACCAGTTGATGTGGCTCTCACAGCAAAGTTTCTCTCTCTCCCCCTCCTTCCCTGCCTTCCACTCTCTCTGAAAAAGCAATGGAAGAAATATCCTCAGGTGAGGATTAGCAAACAAATAATAAAAATGGGGGTTCCTGACCATCAGATCAGAATCTTGGGGATCTGCTCCTAAGAATTTGAACGTGCTCACCCCAGGGGACTTCATGCCGCCGAAGTCAGAGAAAAGCCATTGTGTCGTTTAATCCGTGCCAGTCAATATTTTGCTAACTTAATGAGCTCACAAGAGACCTCATTACACCTTCTGACAAGCTGAGCAGATGGGGCTGCTCCTTGCGAGGGGTCTGGGAGGTAACAGTGTGCATGTGGCTGGGTTTTCCTTTGGTCCTGAGGTTATGTACTCGTGTCCCTACCCAGAGAGTAAGGACGAAGGAGGTGCCACAGAAGAACCCACCATGGCTGAGTGCTTGCAGGCATTTCCCAAGCGCTAGGGAGCAGCTCCCCCCAACAAGCAAGAAACCCTGCGTTTCAGGAAGCCATTCCTTCAAAAGGGAAGAGAGGCCTGTTGAGTGGGCCAAGGAGACCCCACCATTTCTCTAGGCCACGCGCATCAAAAGCAGCAGGCTCGCCAGGAGCGGTTTACAGAGCCAGGGCAACGCCACACGCCCAGGAATTAATTTCCACGTTGGGGGGCCACGACCAAAAGCGGCAGGAGGAAAGCCGTCAAAGTCCTACCTTTCAGAGGATTTCCATTTTAGAGCGACGGGATGGCAGGCTGCCCAGGTGTTCTTTAGGGTCAGCCCCCAGGGCCGCCAGTCACCCAAGCTTCCCTCAGCCCCGCGCAGATGTGAGCCTTGGGTTGCTCTAAGGACAGAATCTTGGCTGTCTGGGGTCATTCCAAGCGCTGGGCTGTGATATCAGAATAGGGCTATGACATCAGTGGGGGGGGGGGGGGGGGCAGGCCAGCCTGGGGAGCAGGGCAGGAGAGAAGGAGCTCTCAGGGGCTGGATTAGCCCCCCTCGAAGTAAGGCCCAAGACATAGGGGTGGCCAGCTCTGTATTCCATTCTTACAACCCCCAGCACGCCCTGGGAAGCTAACCTGGAGATCTGAAAATGATTCTCAAGTACCAAGAGGCAAGCCAGATGACCTGCTGGTGCGTAGACATGATTCAGGAGCAGAGAGAGCAAATGAACTATCCTCTAGCGCCCCCCTGTGGCAATAGAAGGGATACTCTATTTTCTGACTGGGAAGTTCAAATTTGGGCCCCGCCAAATGCAGGGACATAAAATGCAGGTCGCCCTTTTCATCTGAATTTCAGAAGCACTATAAATAAATTGTAGTATAAGTATGTCCTGACTATTACATGGGACACATTTATACAGAAACATTACTTGTTGTGTATCTGAAGTTCAAATTAAACGGGGTGACCTGTATTTTTGTTTGCTAAATCTGGCAATCACACCCAGGGAGACTTTTTTTCTTAAATGCAGGTGACCGCCCCCCCCCCCCCCCCCATGCTGCTCTCATTCATTCAGCTTTACCAGGGCAAGGGAAGCTGGGAACCTGCGTTATTTTTAAGCTACCATGGTGACTATTATTAATAACTACAGCTAGCTTTTTGAGCAATTGCCAAGCCATGTGCTAAGTTCTTTTTATGCATTTCTAGGTTAATCCTCTACGAGGTGGTTCCATTATTAAGCCTATTTATAGAGAAATGAGGCAAAAGACAGCGAGCAATTTGCCCAAGGTCACACAGACAGGAGGATTGAACCCAGGCTCCCGCCGACCTAGAAATCTTTGAATCGGAAGGATGCTAGGAGGTCCATAATCAAAGCCTCCAATGGACTGACAAGTGGGGAATCTGAGGCTCTGGGAAGGCCTTGCTCGCGCTAACCTCTAGGCTACTGTGCCCAAGGGGCTGAGCCAGGTTGCAGATACAAGCATCTGGCCCAGGCAGGGGGCTGGCTCAGGGAGGGTTTCCAGAATGGCCTCTCCTTGAAGGATAAGCAAACTTAAGGGAAAGCAGGGTATGGGAAGGGGCTGGGTGCTAGGGAAGAGGTTCAGCAGGCACTCTGAAGGGTCTCCTCAAGTCCAGGAACAGATTCTTCCAAAGAAAGGGCACAAGCCCCACCCCCACAAACATTTCCATCCTTGGAACTGCCAGCCACCCCAACAACGTGAGCATCTCACTGCTGAGAGCGCACGGAGCCAAGTGGGCAGGGCGAACGCACACCTCGACCTTCCGGGGTTGGCCTGGAGTCGACTGGGTCTCCTGGTCACCTCCATCCCCCAAGTGCTTTCGATACCCACTCTCTCCAGACCCAGCACGTGGCACGTACACCCACTGCGCCAAGCGCTCTACCTGAATGGCTCCTCATCATGCGGACGGCCTTGGCCTTGGCCAGCTCCAGGGCGGTGATCCACTGCTGCCGCTCCACATCCGAGCTGGCCTTGAGGTGGTAGGTCTTTGCCCCACTGGTCAGCACGATGCTGCAATAATCCTCCCTGTCAAAGTGCGCGGTGGACATGTTGATGGTGCCCCGGCAGGTGTGGGCCATTTCGCCCTCATTTCTGTGGGATGCAAGAGAAGGTACCGGTTGAGGCTCCCCAACTCAACAGCTCCAGACAAAAGAACGCCTCAGGGCAAAAATCCTCAGATACTCAGACCCTTGAAGCCGGGAGAGGCCCTGGAGTCAGAGCTGGGAGGTGAAGCTTATGGGGACTGATTGCTAGAGGCTTGATTGAAGCCCTAGCTCATTGCAGGGGAATCCAGGCAGGCCCATGCTGAGATGACCTGAAATGAAGGCTGCCCTGTCGGGCGTCTGCAGCAATGAGAAGGGGTTCTCCTGGGGGGTGGGGGGTGGCAGATGCAGAGATCTGCATCTGCAGAGAGGAGAATGAAAGGCATGTGGTTTGCAGAGGGAAACAGGTGAGCAGAAGGACCAAGGCCGGGGGAGGGGAGAGACAGGGTAAGTAAGAGGGGCCTGACTGGGAAGGGCTGAGGATGGTGAACCCAGGGAAGCCACACACTGCATTTTAGGAAGACGGCACCTACTGCTGCTTCGAAGGACAACACTCTCTGGCAGCCCCCACGCAGGCTCAGGAATGCCATCTGCCTTCTTCTGGGTTTAGGCAATGGCCCAGCAATGCCGACCACATGGTGTGAGTCAAGACTGTGAAATCGGTATTCAGCGCACAGGGCTGTGGCTGAGCGTGTGATGAGGTGTCAAGAGGAGAGAAGCTAAGTGATCCCAACTCTGAGCCCTCATAAAGATGGAAACAGACGCGGGAAAGAGCGCACTTGAAAGAGGAAAGCATACAGCACCCCGCGTGACCCCAACACTCACTGGCAGTTGGCTTCGTGGGTACGATTAAGGCCACATCCCTGTGTGGCGACACCTGCTGCTAGTGTGTGATTCACCACCCACCAAGCTGCCAACTTCCATTTTGTTCTGAGCGTTTTCTACCATCTCCTCCTCCCCACATGTCAGAACCTGTAGTTGTCCAGGAAACAGGCCCATTTCCTCCATTTCCCCTGGAACTAACAGATATTGATCTTGGTTTGAGGAACCTCACACCCTTTTCACCGGCCTGTCTTTCTTTATTGGCCTCGTTTGCCAGCGACATCCTTGAAGACTAACGGAGGCTTGAATCCCCAGCCCGGGAACTCCCTCACAGCACTGAGCCTGAACCTGCTGGCCTCTTACTGAATGGCCAGGATAGATGCAGGCTTTCCTCCTCCTTCTCCTCCAGGCAGTGGTTTGGTGATGGTGTGCATGTCTGTCTCCCACACTGCCTTGTACATTGTTGGTCCTCGATAAAGGACTCAGCCAAAGCTGGAGTATTCTCATCATGTTCCAGGCTGTTCATCAGGCCTCCATCTTGGATTAACAGACGCTCCCTACCAGTAAAGAAGGTGCAAGGGTCAGGAGGAGCTGGAGAACTCACACCAGGCATTCCATCCCAGTCACAAGAGTACTTGCAGACGGAGCAGGTCCATGTGGCAAGTGCACCCGTCATATGCAAAAACCGAGCCACCAAAAGCCTGGGGGAAGGTATAGATCCGAAAAGCATCTCTGAAGCAATAAAGGGCCAACTATGTGCCCGCAGAGAAGGCCCTCAGCACGCAAGCAGCAGGCCCTGGAGTGTTAGACACCCCGCAAGGCTGGCATGTGCTTCCTCTGATAGGAAACCAGAAGGCAAGCTGCTACTGCAAACCAGGTGTAAGCACTCGCTCTCCCCGAACCACAGTGAAGGTCAGCCCTTCGCCCTGACATCACTGAAATCTGCAAGGGGGAAGTAGGTCAGACTGTGCAGAAAAGAATTCACGTAGCAGGCCTGAGATGGCGCATCCTTTGGCAGGCCTGTGGCCAAGGCTGGCCCTTGGCCGGAGTCTGGGTTTGGGGAGCACCCCCGTTCCCTCACTGGTAAGGGGGGCTGACGATACCTAAACTGCTAGTACAATGTGGTCCATGCCGAACACCTGCTTTCCTTCTGGGAGTCTGAACTTTGGCAGCCAGAGGGCGCCCACGTGCCCAGCCCCCAGTGAAAACCCTGGGCACTGAGTCTCTAATGATCATCTCACATGTGTTGTCACAACTTGTTGCCGGAAGAATTAGTGTGTCCCGTGTGACTACACTGGCAAAGGAGCCTTGAAAGCCAACGCCTGGTTTCCCAGAATTCACCCCAGGCCTCACTTCCCTTTGCTAGTTGTGCTTTGCTGTCATCAAGCACAGCTGTGAGCACAGGTTGATGAGCGAGTCCCGGAGTCCACGTGGTCATGGAACCTGGGTTAGTCTTAGAGACTAACAGGACCCCAGCGAGGAGTCTCACATGTGTTGTGGGTGGACCTTGGCACAGGCTGGGTCAGGGGGCTGTTGGAGTCCTGGTGCTGCCATGAGCTCCGATTCCTCCCTCCACGAAACAGGGAAATAAGAGCCTGCGCTCCTCACCAAGACTTCAGACTGGAAATCACTCTGACACGCGGACAACCCACAGGCGTGAGGGCCTGTTAGCCGACTGGCTGTCACACAGGGTGGAGGCCTCGCCTCTGACCTATGGCCTTCCCACAGGGTCCTGAACGTTTAACATGTGCAAGGAAACCATCGGGCACACAGGAAACCAGTTTAAAGAGCTATGTGATTGTGAGAAGCCCTTTTAAAAGCTTGACCTTTGCTCCTCATTCCTCCAGCCACTGCCACACTTTACCAAGTGGCATCACTGTGGGTAGACACAGACAACATGCACAGGCTCCTGCAATCCTACGTAAAAGCAAACGAGGACCACAGATATAGGTTATTGCTTCATAGAGGAGACACATTCCAGTCTGTCAACAGAAAGTATCCAGATGAGCGGAGTTTCATAGCTGTCACTTTTCAGGTTCTCCTGGCTTAAGCCAGCAACGTCCCATTTATCTTCCTCATCTATTCCAGCAAACAAGTTCTGGTCACTGAAAACAAATTAAGAGCCCTGGCTGGTTTGGCTCAGTGGATAGAGTTTTGGACTGCGGACTGAGGGGTCCCGGGTTCGATTCAGGTCAAGGGCAGGTGCCTGGGTTGTGGGCTCGATCCCCAGTTGGGGGCGTGCGGGAGGCAGCCTGTCAGTGATTCTCTCTCATCATTGATGTTTCTATCTCTCCTTTCCTCTCTGAAATCAATAAAAATATATTTTTTTTAAAAAGAAAACAAATTAAAAATCAAGGTTGCACTAACATACGTGGCTTTCTGAAATCCCACAGAACCACAGGTAGCTCTCTTTCACTCACCCACTCACCCATTCAGATGAACCACGCTACTGAGGGCTCATCAGTGGCAAAGTACCATGCTGGGCTCTATGCGGAACACAAAGGTGCCACCGAACGTGGCCATGGTGTCCCTTTAACACGAAGCTGTCTGCAGAGATGGCCACATAAGCTCCCTGTAAACTCCCATGATCCTTGGATCAGTCAGGAGCCACTGTGGGTATTTCAAAGGGGAGAAACCCAAGCCAAGGAGCTAAGACGGGGCATGGACCATTGAAAGAGCATCCCGGAGAAGACGAGGCAATTCCAGGCCCCACGTGGGGGATGCACTGCCCAGGGCAGGAGCTGGAAGCCGGGACGCCAGTTAAGCACAAGGCAGACCTGAACCACGGAGGTGGCATGAGGAATGGAGAAGAGAGGCCAGAGGAGAGAGATGGGCAGGGTGTGGCAATTCCATCTGATGTGGGATGAGGGAGGGAGGGAGGTGGCAGCAAGCATGACTCAGAGGTTTGCAGCTATTCAGAGAAAGAGAGGAGTTAGGAGGAGGAGCAGGTTTTGTGGGAAAAATTAGTTGGTGTCACTAGGCCTCGCTAAGAGCATTGTTGTGCATCGTGCTCATGCTGCTAGTCCACTTGTGCCCTCTTTGCAACACGCTTGTGCTATAAGCGAAGAAAATATACTTCAAACACATGTTTACGTCACCAACCTGGGTGCTCCTTTTCAGCTTCCTAACAGTCTCACAGCGTAAAACACTGAAAGGTATTTCAAATTAAAGCAGAATCCAATCTAATGAGGCCACTCTCTAGGGTGGAGACCCCAATAGCTTCATCTTTGGACTGGCACTTCCTAACTTCACGTTTTCAGGGACACTTTGCAGCTGGATAGTCCTTTCCATCTCCTTGCTTCAAGGGTCACCTGAACTGGCATTAAAAACACGATTTCCTGGCCCACAGTCTCCATGAGTTTGCCTTTGAGAGCAGGTCTCACTAGAGCAGTGGTTCTCAACCTTGGCTGCACATTAGAATCACCTGGGAATCTTTTTAAAATCCTGATTTCTGGGCCTCATCTCCGGAAATTCTGTTTCTTTGTTATGGGGTGGGGCCACAACATTAGCAACAAAGAAACAGAATTTCCGGAGGATGAGGCCCAGACATCAGGATTTTAAAAAGATTCCCAGGTGATTCTAATGTGCAGCCAAGGTTGAGAACCACTGCACTAGAGGAATGAGTACCTTATCCGTCCTACAGGCACAGAGGTCTTGGACTGCCATCTTCTGTTACCAGGCCAACACCCCAAAAAGGTCCCAGTCCACCAGATGTCCAGTGGTCTTCTTTAGCCAGAGGACTTCCAAAATTTACTTTCGCTTGGACCTTAATAGACACTTTCTTATAGACACTAATTTCTTTGAGGCCTTCCTTGCTATCTGGCTTAGCCATTCCTACCCATAGATCAGTCTGAACAATAAATTAATTACAACAAATTTTTCTGTTTGCAATTGTTTCCTGGTAAACAAATGTCATTTATAATAATCAACAAATAGGCAACTGGTAAACAACAAAACAGAATTTGGCCTAACTGAATCAATGTTGTCATTAATATGGATAAAGCTTATGTTTGGCACACGCTCTCCATAATGACTTGCTAAAGCCAATACTTTTGAAATTTTCACAACATTTATTATTTTTCCCCCTAATTTCATGTAATTACATGTTCCCTATGAGGTAAGAACTGGGGATGAATTTTTTATGGGAACTACCAACCAAAATAAAGGAAAGCAAACTGAGCACAAAACCATATTCTCCTTGTTGGTATCCAAATAGACGTGATTGAAAATGTCAAGCAATGGAGTAAGAACCTCATCTCCTGAGTTTATTTATGTTCCTACGACATTGTTGAGAAGAAGTAAAAACCTGCTAACAATTATCCATGCTTCCCAGAAATTCTTTCTATATGTGACAATATTTAAAAAAAGCATCTTTTTTTCCTGATAATATAGACGTTACTAAGCCCAGCTGTTTAGCATTATGTACTTTTCCCCTCAGAATGAGCTTAAGTGATCAAATGTGCTTCTCAAGCAAAATCCAGGGCAGAAGTGCCCGAGGAAGCCACACAATGGAGAAAGTCTAATCCAAACCCCCAATTATTTTCTATTAAGAGAAAAAGAATGCAGATTGAAATGCAGGTCAAGACTGTCAGACGCCACAGTAAACCCAGTTGATTGGCAAAGTCAACGCTGACACTATCAAGTTTTGCAAAGGACATAGACCCACAAGACCTCTTATTAATTGCAGGTGGGCGTGTAAATCGGTACAAGTGCTTTGGAAAAGTTTGGCATTGGGTAAGGCGAACGTTCATTGTCTACATCCCAGTGATTTCGCCCAAGAGAAATCCCCGCACACGTCCAAGAAAGTTCGTATCACCCATCCAGAGGAAAATGCGCAAATAAGAAGTGGTACACTCACATTCTGGACTGTTATAAATAAGTTCCCAAAATCATATGCTGTGAAATACCCTTTTAAAAATAAAGTTAAAGATGGTTGAAATAAAACTAAATAAAAAAGGAAAGAAAGGAGATAGTGACTAGGATTTGGGAAGGTGGTTATACTGGAGGGGGGCAGGCTGGTAGACTGGATGGGGAGGGAGCACAAGAAATATATATTCACATTTTCTCCAAACATTAGGCTTCACTTAGTTGTGTTTGTGTGTGTGTGTGTGTTTTTTTAATTAGAGAGTGGTCTTTCCAACAGGGAAAAAAAAGGATCTCTCTTTGCTCAGTTGCCTGACTCCAAGAACACCATGTTCTGTGTGGTGTGTATTAGTACAGCCGACTGGCCGAGGGGCACCAATACACCACATGAGAGGGGAAAATTAGGAACACGTGTCAGCTTTCTCCTTTGCCAGGAATTAAAGAGTGACCCCAGTTTTGGAGAGGGAACCATCACTTAAGTTCAGTGGAGTTCCCAAATTCTCAGGGGCACCGTAGGCCCAACCATCCTCTAGAAACTGTGTTCCAAAAAGGCTGGGCAAGACCATGTAAGTCCTAAGGTAGTGACCTGAAGGAAGACTACCTGGCCGAGTGAACGAGCAAGCAGCAAGGCAGGGCCCTCCCGTTTGCCCTGAAAAGGGAGCAGCGTCACCTGGGAACTGTTAGAAATGCCGGAACTCGGGCTCCTGGGGGCTGACTCTGACTAGCTGTCCCACAACTACCGAGACCAGAAGGGCCCTGCGGCCCTAGGCCACTCCCTCACTCACCCCCTGCTCACACCCTCAACCCACTTGGCTTGCCAGAGGTCATGTCCACAGGGGGCTCCCCTGCCAGAGGTCAGGGCCCCCAATCCTGGGAGGTTAGCTAAAGGCATCACTCCTGCTAGAGCACATGTTCCCACATATCCCCAGGCCAGTGTGGTGCCCTCCAACCCCGATGCCTCCGTCCCCAGGACCCCGCCATCACCACCCTGCAAACGCAGACGCCCCCGTGGCCTGTCCTACCTGTAGTACGACAGCAGGCCGTTGCTGAGCACGAACCAGCGACGCTGGTAGCCCTTCAGGTAGTTGGTCCACTTGAGGAGCCAGCCCTTGAAGCTGTCCAGCGGCAGCAAGGGCAGCAAGGCCTTCGGGGCGGTGGAGGCGGTGCCAGCCCCTGCCAATGGGACCCCATAAGACACCCTCAGCTGTCCGGGTCGTGGAAGAGCTGGGGGCTTTGACGCGGGCTGCGACCCTGACGCGGGTCTGATGGAGGGCACGCTCCCCACCACGGGCCCCGGCGGCCTTCCAGATGAGGCCTTGGGGGGGGTGTCCTTCTCCTACACGTGACCCCAACTCTTTCCGGGGCCCTGACTCGGACCCGGCCCGGCCCGGCTGCAGGTCCGAATCCGGTTTGTACCCGGCCTTCGCGGAAGCGACCTTCTGGGGCTCCCGCTGCGAACCTGGACGCTGGGTTCCGAACTTGGCCCCGGAACCTGTTCCAGACCCGTCTTCCAATTGGGG